>NW_027521254.1:0-26503 GCF_052094955.1 Ictidomys tridecemlineatus
GAGTAGATTTTGAAGACTGAGGTGTAGAAGGACTGTTACAGAGAAGAAAGTTTGGAGACTGGGTGCAGAAGGGCTGTTACAGAGAGCAGAGTTTGGAGACTGGGATGCAGAAGGACTGATACAGAAAGCAGAGGTTGGAGACTTGGGTCCAGAATGAACATTACAGAGAGCAGAGGTTGGAGACTGCAGTATAGAAGGACTGTTACAGAGAGCAGAGTTTGGATACTAGGGTATACAAGGACTGTTGAAAAGAGCAGAGGTTTGAGAATGGGATGCAGAAGAACTTCTGCAGAGAGCGGAGTTTGCAGACTGAGGTGCAGAAGGACTGTTACAGAGAGCAGAATTTGAAAACTGTGGTGCAGAAGGACTAATACATAATGCAGAGTTTGGAGACTGTGGTACAGAAAGACTGTTGCAGAGAGCAGAGGTTGGAGACTTGGGTTGTGAAGGAATGTTACAGAGAGCAGAGATTGTTAACTGGGATGCAATTTCTTACAGAGATTAGAAGTTAGAGACTGTGGTACAGAAGGACTCTTACAGAGAGAAGAGGTTGAAGACTGGGGTGAAGAAGTACTTTTTCAGAGAGTAGATGTTGGTGACTGGGGTTCAGAAGAACTGTTACAGAGAGCCGAAGTTGGAGTCTATGGTGCAGAAGAATTGTTGTAGGGAGTAGAGGTTCGATATGACGTGCTGAAGGACTTTTGCAGAAAACAGAGATTGGAGAATGGGGTGCAGAAGGACCGTTGCAAAGAGCAGATGTTGGAGACTGAGGTGCAGAAGGATTGTTACAGAGAGCAGAGGTTGGAGACTAGGGTGAACAAGGAATGTGACAGAGATGAGAGTTTGGAGACTGGTTTGCAGAAGATTCTTTCAGAGAGCAGAGTTTGGAGACTGGGGTGCAGATGAACTTTGCACAGAGCAGAGGTTGGAGACTGGGGTGCAGAAGGACAGTTAAAGAGAGCAGAGCTTGGAGACTGGGTTGCAAAAAGATCTTACATAGAGCAGAGGTTGGAGATTGAGGTGAAAAAGAAATGATACCCACAGCAGAGATTGGAGACTGTTGTGCAGAAGGATTGATGCCGAGAACAGAGGTTGGAGACTGGCGTGCAGAAGGACTGTTGCAGAGAGCAGAGGTTGGGCACTGGGTCGAGAAGGAATGTTACAGAGAGCAGAGTTTGGAAACTGTGGTGCAGTAGGATCTTACAGAGAGCAGAGGTTGGAGACTGGGGTGCAGAAGGACTTTTGCAGAAGTAAGAGTTTGGAAACTGAGGTGCAGAAGAATTGTTGGAGAGTACATAGGTTGTAGACTGGGGTGCAGAAGGATCTTTTTAGAGAGCAGAGGTTTGAGACTGGGGTGCAGAAGGACTGTTCCAGAGAACAAAGGTTGGAGACTGGGTGCAGAAGGCCTGTTACAGAGAGCAGAGTTTGGTGAAGGGATGCAGAACGACTGTTACAGAGGGAAAAGTTTGAAGACAGGGTGCAGAAGGACTGTTTCAGAGAGCAGAGTTTTGAGACTGAGGTGCAGAAGGATCGTTACAGGGAGCAGAGGTTGGAGACTCGGGTCAGAAAGACAGTTACAGAGAGCACAGATTAGAGACTGGTGTGCTGAAGGAATGTCACCTAGAGAAGAGTTTGGAAACTGGGGTGCAGAAGAATGTTACAGAGAGCAGAGGTTGGAGACTGGGGTGAGTAGGACTGTTGCAGAGAACAGACGTTGGAAACTGGGGTGCAGAAAGATCGTTGCAAAGAGCAGAGTTTGGAGACTGAGGTGCAGAATGATCGCTACAGAGAGCAGAGTTTGGAGACCGGGGTGCAGTAGGATAGTTACAGAGAGCACAGGTAGGAGACTGGGGTGCAGAAGAAATTTTGAAGAGAGCAGAGGTTGGAGATTGGGGTGCAGAAGGACTGTAGCAGAGAGCAGAGGCTGGAGACTGGGGTGCAGAAGGACTGTTACAGAGAGCAGAGTTTCTAGCCTGCGGTGCAGAAGGAATGCTGCAGAGAACAGAGGTTTGATACTGGGGTGCAGAAGGGCCATTGCAGAGAGATGAGGTTGGAGACTGAGATGCAGAATGACTGTTCCAGAGAGCAAAGTTTGGAGAACGGGGTGGAGAAGAATCTTACAGAGAGCAGAGGTTGGAGACTGAGTTGCAGAAGAATCGTTGCAGAGTACAGATGTTGGAGACAGAGGTTCAGAAGGATTGTTACAGAGAGCAGAGATTGGAGACTGGGATGCAGAAGGACCAGTACAGAGAGCAAAGGATGGAGACTGAGGTGCGGAAGAACTTCTACAGAGAGCAGAGCTTGGAGACTGAGATGCAGAAGGATCTTTGCAGAGAGAAGTGTTTGGAGACTGGGGTGCAGAAGGACTGTTACAGAAATCAGAGGTTGGCAATTGGGGAGCAGATGAACCTTTAAAATAGAAGAGGTTGGGGACTGCGATACAAAAGGACTTTTACAGAGAGCAGACTTTGAAGACTGGATAGAAGAAGGATCATTGCAGAGAGCAGATGTTGGAGACTGCGGTGCAAAGGATTGTCACAGAGACCACAGGTTGGAGACTGGGGTGCAGAAGAAATGTTGCAGAGAGCAGATTTGGAGATTTGGGTGCAGAAAGACTGATACAGAAAGCAGAGGATGAAGACTGGGGTGCAGAAAGACCGTTAGAGATTGCAGAGTTTTGTTACTGAGGTGCCAAAGGACTTTTACAGAGAGGAGAGGTTGGAGACAGGGGTGTCAAAGGATTCTTACAGAGTAAAGAAAATGGAGACTCTGGTTCAGAAGAATTGTTACAAAAAGCAGAGATTGGAGACTGTGGAGCAGAAGGCCTGTTACAGACAGCAGAGTTTGGACATGAGGTGCAGAAGGATCATACAGAGAGCAGAGTTTGACAATGAGGTGCAGAAGGACTGTTACAGAGAGCAGAGCTTGGACACTGAGGTGCAGAAGGACTGTTTCAGAGAGCAGAGTTTGTAGCCTGGTGTGCAGAAGGACAGCTGCAGAGAACAGAGGTTGGATACTGGGGTGCACAAGGGCCGTTGCAGAGAGATGAGGTAGGAGACTGAGGTGCAGAATGACTGTTACAGAGAGCAAAGTTTGGAGAACAGGGTGCAGGAGGATCTTAAAGAGAGTAGACGTTGGAGACTGGGGTGCAGTAGGACCTTTGCAGAGAGCAGATGTGGGAGACTGGGATGCAGAAGTATTATTGCAGAGAGCAGAGGTTGGAGACTGAGGTGCAGAAGGATCACTACATAGAGCAGAGTTTGGAGACCGGGGTGCAGTAGGATAGTTTCAGAGCACAGGTTGGAGAATGGGGTGCAGAAGAAAGGTTGCAAAGAGCAGAGGTTGAGACTGGTGTGCAGAAGGACTGTAGCAGAGAGCAGAGGTTGAGGACTGGGGTGTAGAACAACTGTTGCAGAGAGCAGAATTTGGAGACTAGGTTGCAGAAAGATCATTTTAGAGAACAGATGTTGGATACTGGGGTATAATAAGACGTTTGCAGAGAGCAGAGGTTGGAGACTGGGGTGAAGATGGACTTTTGCAGAAAGCAGAGGTTGGAGACTGAGGTGCAGAAGGACTGTAAAAGAGAGCAGATTTTTTAGACTGGGGTGCAGAATAACTGATACGGAAAGTAGATTTTGGAGACTGGGGTGCAAAAGGACTATTACAGATAGCAGAGTTTGTAGCCTGGGGTTCAGAAGGACAGCTGCAGAGAACAAAGTTAGGATACTGGGGAGCACAAGGGCCGTTGCAGAGAGATGAGGTTGGAGACTGACGTGCAGACAGCAAAGTTTGGAGAACGTTGTGAAGAAGGATCTTACAGAGAGCAGACATTAGAGACTGGGATGCAGAAAGATTGCTGCAGAGAGCAGAGGTTTGAGACTGGGGTGTAGAAGAACTTTTGAAGAGAGCAGAGGTTGGAGACTGGGGTGCAGAAGTCCTGTTAAAGAGAGCAGAGTTTGGAGACTGCGTTGCAAAAAACCTGTTACAGAGAGCAGATTTTGGAGACTGGGGTGCAGAAGAAAGGTTGCAGAGAGCAGAGGTTGGAGACTCGGGTGCAGAAGGACTGTTACAGAGAGCAGAGTTTGTTGCCTGGTGTGCAGAAGGAAAGCTGCAGAGAACAGAGGTTGCATACTGGGGATCACAAGTGCCCTTGCAGAGAGATGAGGTTGGAGACTGAGGTGCAGAATGACTGTTACAGAGAGCAAAGTTTGTAGAACGGGGTGCAGAAGGATCTTAAAGATAGCAGACTTTGGAGACTGGGATGCAGAAGTATCGTTGCAGAGAGCAGAGGTTGGAGACTGGGGTGTAGAAGGACTTTTGCAGAGAGCAGAGGTTGGAGGCTGGGGTGCAGAAGACCTGTTACAGAGAGCAGAGTTTGGAGACTGGGTTGCAGAAAATTTGTTACAGGGAGCAGATTTGGGAGACTGGGGTGCAGAAGGATTGCTATAAATAGCACAGTTTGGAGACTGTTGTTTAGAAGGATTGTTGCAGAGAGCAGAATTTTCAGTCTGAGGCTTAGAAGGACTGTTACAGAGAGCAAAGGTTGGAATATGAGGTGTAGAAGGACCGTTATAGGGAGAAGCGGTTGGAGACTGCCGTACAGAAGGAATGTTACAGAGCAGAGTTTGTAGACTGGGCTGCAGAAGGACCTTTGTAGAGAGCAGATTTGGGAGACTGGGGTGTTGAAAGATTGTTACAGAGAGCAGATATTGGAGACTGGGGTGCAGAAGGACAATTACAGAGAGCAAAGAATGGAGACTGAGGTGCAAAAGGACTTTTACAGAGAGCAGAGGTTGGAGACTGAGGTGTAGAAAGATCGTTGCAGAGAGAAGAGTTTGAAGACTGGGGTGCAGAAGGACTGTTACAGAAAGCAGACGGTGGTAATTGGGGAGGAGATGGACTGTTACAAAGAGAAGAGTTTGGAGACTGGGATACAAAAGGACTTTTCCAGAGAGCAGAGTTTCGAGACTGGGTAGAAGAATCATCGTTGCAGAGAGTTGATGTTGGAGACTGGGGTGCAGAAGGACTGTTACAGAGAGCACAGGTTGGGGACTGGGGTGTAAAAAGAATTTTACAGACAGCAGAGTTTAGAGACTTGGGTGCATAAGGACTTCTGCAGAGAGTAGAGTTTGGAGACTGTGGTGCAGAAGGACTGATACAGAGATGAGAGGTTGGAGACTAAGGTGCAGAAGGATCGTTGCAGAGAGCAGAGGTTGGAAACTAAGGTGCAGAAGGATCGTTACCCAGAGAAGATTTTGGTTACTGGGGTTTAAAAAAACTGCTGCAGAGAGCAGAGGTAAGAGACTGAGTTGTAAAAGAACTGATACAGAGAGGAGATGTTGGAGACTCGGGTGCAGAAGTACTTTAGCCGAGAGAAGAGTTTGGAGACTGGGGTGCAGAAGGACTGTTGCAGAGAGCAGAGGTTGGAGACTGGGGTACAGGAGGAATGTTGAGGAGAACAAAGTGTGGAGACTGGGGTGCAGAAGAATCGTTGCAGAGAGCAGAGGTTGGGGAGTGAGGTGCAGAAGGATTTTTACAGAGAGCAGAGTTTGGAGACTGGGGTGCAGAAGGACTGTTGCAGAGAGCAGAGCTTGGAGACTGAGGTTAAGAAGGATCGTTGAAGAGAGAAGTGGTTGGAGACTGGGGTGCACAAGGCCTGTTACAGAGAGCAGAGATTGGAGACTGGGGTGAAGAACGCCTGTTACAGAGAGCAGAGTTTGGAGACTGGGGTGCAGAAGGACTGTTAAAGATAACACAATTTCGAGACTAGGTTGCCCAAGGATCTTACAGAGAGGATTTTGTAGACTGAGGTTAAGAAAGGCTGTTACAGAGAGCAAAGTTTGGAAACTCGGGTGAAGAAGAATTTTTGCAGAGAGCCAAGTTTCCAGACTGAGGTGCAGAAGGACTGTTTCAGTGAGCAAATGTTGGATCCTTTGGTTAGAGAAGGACTGTTACAGAGAGCAGAGTTTGGAGACTGGGGTGCAGAAGGATCATTGCAGAGAGCACAGGTTTGAGACTGGGGTGCAGAAGGCCTGTTACAGTGAGCAGAGTTTGAAGATTGGGGTACAGAAGGCATGTTACAGAGAGCAGAGTTTGGAGACTGGGTTGCAGAAGGATCTTACAGAGAGCAGAGTTTGGAGACTGAGGTGCAGAAGGACTTTTACAGAGAGTAGAGGGTGGAGACTGGGGTGCAGAAGGAGTGTTACAGAGAGCAGAGTTTGGAGATTGGGGTGCAGAAGAACTGTTACTGAGAGTAGAGTTTGAAGACAGGGGTGCAGAAGGACTGTTTCAGAAAGCAGAGTTTGGAGACTGAGGTGCAGAAAGACTTTTACATAGGGCAGATTTTGAAAACTGGGATGTAGAAGGACCATTGCAGAGAGCAGAGGTGGTAGCCTGGGGAGAAAAAAGATCGTTTCAGAGAGCAGATGTTGTAGTCTGGGTGCAGAAAAACTATTAAAGAGCAGAGTTTGGAGACTGAGGTGCAGAAAGATCATTTCTCAGTGCAGAGGTTTGAAACTGTTTGCAGAAGGACTGTTACAGATTGCAGAACTTGGAGACCTAAGTGCAGAAGGACTTTTTCAGAGAGGAGAGGTCGGAGACTGGGGTGCAAAAGGATTCTTACAGAGAGGAGACGATGGAGACTGGTGTGCAGAAGAATCATTGCAGAGAGCACAGGTTGGAGAATGAGGTGCAGAAGGATCGCTACAGAGAGCAGAGTTTGGAGACCTGGGTGCAGCAGGACAGTTACAGAGAGCACAGGTTGAAGACTTGGGTGCAGAAGAAATGTTGGAGAGAGCAGAGGTTGGAGACTGGGGTGCAGAAGTACTATAGCAGAGAGCAGAGGTTGGAGACTGGGGTGCAGACGGACTGTTGAAGAGAGCAGTTGTTGGAGACTGGATTGCAGAAGGATCATTGCAGAGAGCAGAGGTTGGAGACTGAGGTGCAGAAGGATCATTGCAGAGAGCAGAGGTTGTAGACTGAGGTGCAGAGGATTATTTAGAGAGAAGAGGTTTGAGTCTGGGGTGCAGAAGACCTCTTACAAAAAGCAGAGGTTTGAGACTGGGGTGCAGAAGGATTGTTACAGATACCACAGTTTGAAAACTGGGGTGCAGAAGGATTTTGCAGACAGCAGAGGTTGGCAATTGGGGTGCAGAAGGACCGTTAAACAGAGAAGAGGTTGGAGACTGCGGTACAGAAGGACTGTTAGAGAGAGCAGAGTTTGGAGACTTAGGTGCTGAAGGACCATTGTAGAGAGCAGATGTTGGAGAACTAGGTTCAGAAGGACTTTTGCAGATCAGACGTTGGAGACTGAGGTGCAGAAGAATTGATACAGAAAGCAGAGATTGGAGACTGCGGTACAGAAAGACCATTACAGAGAGCAAAGGTTGGAGACTTAGGTGCAGAAGGACTTTTGGAGAGAGCAGATGTTGGATACTTGGATGCAGGCGGACTGTTACAGAGAGGAAGTGTTGGAGAAAGGGATGAAAAAGGATCTTACAGAGAGCAGAGTCTGAAGACTGGGGTGCAGAAAGACTGTTGCAGAGAGCAGAGGTTGGAGACTGAGGTTTAGAAGGATCGTTTCAGAGAGAAGAGTTTGGAGACTGGGGTGCAGAACGACTGTTACAGAGAGAAGAGATTCGAGATTTGTGTGAAGAAGAACTGTTACAGAGAGCAGAGGTTGGAGACTGGGGTGCAGTTAGCCTGTTACAGAGAGCAGAAGTTGGAGACTGAGGTGCAGAAGGACTGTTACAGAGAGCAGAGGTTGGAGACTGAGGTGCAGCAGGATTGGTACAGAGAGAAGAGTTTGGAGACTAGGTGTAGAAGGACTGTTACAGAGCGCAGAGGTTGGAAACTGTGGTGCAGAAGGATTGTTGCAGAGAGCAGATTTTGGAAACTGAGGTGCAGAAGGATCGTTGCAGAGACCAGATGTTGGAGACTGAGGTGCAAAAGGATCGTTACAGAGAACACAGGTTGGAGACTAGGGTCAGAAAGACAGTTAGAGAGCACAGTTTGTAGACTGGGGTGCAGAAGAAATGTTGCAGTGAGCAGAGATTGGAGACTGCGGTACAGAAATACTGTTATAAATAGCAGAGGGTGAAGAATAGGGTGCAGAACAAATGTCACCTAGAGCAGAGTTTGAAAACTGGGGTGCAGAAGGATGTTACCGAGAGCAGACGCTAGAGACTGGGGTGAGAAGGACAGTTGCAGAGAACAGACGTTGGAGACTGGGGTGCAGAAGGATCGTTGCAGAGAGCAGAGAATGGAGACTAAGGTGCAGAAGAATCGCTACAGAGAGCAGTGTTTGGAGACCGGGGTGCAGTAGGATAGTTAACAGAGATCACAGGTTGGAGACTGGGGTGCAGAAGAAATGTTGAAGAGAGCAAAGTTTGGAGACTGGGGTTCAGAAGGACTGTAGCAGAGAGCAGAAGGTGGAGACTGTTGTGTAGAAGGACTGTTGCAGAGAGCAGACGTTGGAGACTGGGTTGCAGAAGGATCGTTGCAGAGAGCAGATGTTGGAGACTTGTGTGTAGAAAGACTTTTGCAAAGAACAGAGGTTGGAGACTGGGGTGCAGACGAACTGTTACATAGAGCAGAGATTCTAGACTGTGGTGCAGAATAACTGATACGGAAAGTAGAGTTTGGAAACTGGGGTGCAGAAGGACTATTACAAACAGCAGAGTTTTTAGCCTGGGGTGCAGAAGGACTGCTGAAGAGAACAGAGGTGGGATACTGGGGTGCAGATGGGCCATTGCAGAGAGATGAGGTTGGAGACTGAGGTGCAGAATGAGTGTTACAGAGATCAAAGTTTAAAGAACGGGGTGCAGAAGAATCTTACAGAAAGCAGTTGTTTGAGACTGGGGGGCAGAAGGACTGTTGCAGAGAGCAGAGGTTGGAGATAGGTGCAGAAAAATCATTGCAGAGAGAAGAGGTTGGAGACTGGGACAGAAGACCTGTTACAGAGAGCAGATACTTGAGACTGGGGTGCAGAAGGATTGTTACAGATAGAACAGTTTGGAGACTGGGCTTTAGAAGGTTTGTTGCAGAGAGCAGAGGTTTCAGCCTGAGGCTTAGAAGGACTGTAACAGAGAGCAGACTTTGGAGTCTCAGGTGCAGAAGGACTGTTTCAGAAAGCAGAGGTTGGCAATTGGGGTGCAGAAGTACCATTATAGAGAGAAGAGTTTGGAGACTGCGGTATAGAAAGACTGTTACAGGGAGAAGACGTTGGAGACTGAGGTGCAGAAGGATTGTTAAAGAGAGCAGAAATTGGAGACTGGGGTGCAGAAGGACCATTACAGAGAGCAAAGGATGGAGACTGAGGAGCAGAAGGACTTTCAAAGAGAACAGAGGTTGGAGACTGAGGTACAAAAGGATCTTTGCAGAGAGTAGAATTTGGAGACTGTGGTGCAGAAGGACAGTTGCAGAGAGCAGAGGTTGGAGACTGAGGTGCAGAAGGATTGTTACAGAGAGCAGAGGTTGGACACTGGAGTGCAGAAGGCCTGTTACAGAGAGCACAATTTGGAGACTGGGGTAATGAAGGACTGTTACAGAGAGCAGAGTTTGAAGACTGGGTGGTAGAAGGATCTTACAGAAAGCAGAGAATGGAGACTGAGGTGCAGAAGCACTGTTACAGAGAGTAGAAGTTGGAGACTGAGTTGCAGATGGACCGTTGCAGAGAGCAGAGGTTGGAGACTGAGGTTCAGAAGGATTGTTACAGAGAGCAGAGGTTGGAGACAGCGGTGCAGAAGGACTGATGCAGAGAGCAGAGGTTTTAGACTGGGATGTACAAGGACTGTTGCAGAGAGTACAGGTTGGAGATTGGGGTTCAGAAGGACTGTAGCAGTGAGCAGAGGCTGAAGACCAAGTTGCAGAAGGACAGTTATGCAGAGCAGAGGTTGGAGACTGGGTTACAGAATAACTGACACAGAAAGCAGAGGTTGGAAATTGGGGTTCAGAAGTACCCTTACAGAGAGCAGAGGTTGGAGAATGCAGTATAGAAGGACTGTTATACAGAGCAAAGTTTGGAGACTGGGGTGCAAAAGGACTGTTGCAGAGAACAGAGGTTGCAGACGGAGATGCAAAAAGACGGTTACAGAGGGCAGAGTTTGGAGACTGTGGTTCATACGACTGATACAGAAAGCACAGGTTGGATACTGGGGTGCATCAATACCCTTACAGAAAACAGAGGTTGGAGACTGTGGTACAAAAGAACTGTTAAACAGAGCAGAGGTTGGAGTCTTGGTTGCAGAAGAACCGATGTAGAGAACAGAGTTTCGAGACTAGGATGCAGAAGGACCGTTGGGGCGATCAGAGTATGGAGACTTGGGTGGAGAAGGACTGTTGCAGAGAGCAGTGATTGGAGACTGAGTTACAGAAGGACTGTTACAGAGAACAGAGTTTTGAGACTGGGGTGCAGATGGATTATTGCAGAGAGCAGAGGTTTCAGACTGCAGTGCAGAAGGACCGTTGCAGAGAACAGATGTTGGAGACTGAGGTGCAGAAGGATTGTTACAGAGAGCAGAGGTTGTAGAATGCAGTACAGAAGGACTGTTACAGAGAGACAAGTTTGGAGACTGGGGTGGAGAATGACTGTTGCAGAGAGCAGATATTGGAGACTGGGGTACAAAAGGACTGTTGCAGAGAGCAGAGCATGGAGACTGGTGTGCAGAAGGACTGTTGCAGAGGGCAGAGTTTGGTGACTTTGCTTAAAAATTACTGATACAGAAAGCAGAAGTTGAATACTTGGGTGCATAAGATCCCTTACAGAGCACAAAGGTTGAATACTGTGGTACAGAAGAACTGTTTCAGAGAACAGAGGTTGGAGACTGGGGTGCAGAAGGACTGTTGCATAGAGGAGAGATTGGATATTGAGGTACAGAAGGACTGTTACAAAGAGCATAAGTTGGAGAATGGGTTGAAGATGGAGAATTACAGAGAGAGGAGTTTTCAGACTGAGGTACAGAAGAACTGTTGCACAAAGCAGATGATAAAGACAGGGTTCACAAGGACTGTTGCAGAGAGCAGAGGTTTGAAACTGGGGTGCAGAAGGATCGTTGCAGGGAGCAGAGGTTGGAGACTTATGTGCAGAAGGATCGTTGCAGAGAGCAGAGGTTCGAGACTGGGGTGTAGAAGGATCGTTGCAGGGAGCAGAGTTTAAAGACTGGGGTGCAGAAAGACTTTTACAGAGAGCACAGTTTGGAGACTGGGGTGCAGAAGGAATGTTGCAGAGAGCAGAGGTTGGAGACTTAGGTGCAGAAGGACTGTTGCAGAAAGCAGAGTTTGGAGACTGAGGTGAAGAAGGACTGTTGCAGTGAGGCAGAGGTTAAAGACGGGTGCAGAAGGACAGTTACAGATAGCAGACGTTGGAGAATTGGTTTCAGAAGGATCTTACAGAGAAAAGAGTTTGGAGACTGCAGTGCAGAAGGACTGTTACAGAGAGCGGATGTTTGAGACTGGGGTGCAGAAGGATCATTACAGAGAGCAGAGGTTGGAGACTGGGGTGCAGACTGACATTTACAGAGAGCATAGGATTGATACTGGGGTGCAGAAGGAATGTTGCAGAGAGCAGAGGTAGGAGACTGGGGTTCAAAAAGTCTGTTGCTGAAAGCAGAGGTTGGAGACTGGGGTGCAGAAGGACTGTTACAGAGAGCAAAGGTTGGATTCTGGAGTGCAGAAAGACTGACAAAGAAAGCAGATGTTGGAGACTGGGGGGCAGAAGGACCGTTACAAAAAGAGGAGGATGGAGACTCTTGTACAGAAGGACTGTTAGAGAGAACAGAGTTTGGATACTGGGGTGTAGAAGGACTGTTGCAGAAAACAGAGGTTGGAGAGTGGGGTGCAGAATGACCGTTGCAGAGAGCAATGTTTGCAGATAGGTTCCAGAAGAACTGTTACAGCGAGCAGGGGTTGGAGACGGGTGTTCAGAAGGATCTTACAGAGAGCAGAGGTAGGAGACTGGGGTGCAGAAGAACTGTTTTAGAGAGAAGAGGTAGGAGACTGGGGTGAAGAAGGATCATTGCAGAGAGTAGAGCTTCGAGACTGGGGTGCAGAAGGCCTCTTACAGAGAGCAGAGGTTTGAAACTGGGATGCAGAAGGCCTGTTTCAGAGAGCAGAGGTTGAAGACTGGGGTGCAGAAGGACTGTTACGGAGAGCAGAGTTTGCAGACTGGGTTTCAGAATGGTCTTACAGAGAGCAGAGTTAGGAGACAGAGGTACAGAAAGACTGTTACAGAGAGCAGAGGTTGGAGACTGGGGTACAGAGGAATTGTTGCAGAGAAAAGATTTTTCAGACTGAGTTACAGAAGAACTGTTGCAGAGAGCAGATTTTGGAGACTGGGTTCCACAAGGACTGTTGCAGTGAACAGATTTTGGAGACTGGGGTGCAGAAGGATCGTTGCAGAGAGCAGAGGTTGGAGACTAGGTTGCAGATGGACTGATACAAAGAGCAGAGGTTGGAGATTGGGGTGCAGAAGGCCTGTTACAGAGCAGAGTTTGAAAACTGGGGTTCAGAAAGATCTTACAGAGAGCAGAGTTTGGAGACTGAGGTGCAGAAGCACTGTTACAGAGAGTAGAGGTTGGAGACTGAGGTGAGAAGGATAGTTACAGAGAGAAGATGTTGGAGAATGGGGTGTAGAAAAACTTTTTTCTTAGAGCAGAGGGTTGAGACTGGGGTGTAAGACTGTTGAAGAGAGTAGAGGTTGGAGATTGGGGTCCAGAAATACTGTTACAAAGAGCAGAGATTGCAGACTGGGGGGGGGAGAAAGACTGTTGCAGAGAGCAGATGCTAGAGACTGGGGTGCAAAAGGAAAGTTGCAGAGAGCACAGGATGGAGACTGGGGTGCAAAAGTATTCTTGGGGCGAGCAGAGTATGGAGAATGGGGTGTAGATGGACTGTTACAGAGAGCAGAGTTTGGAGACTAGGGTTTAGAAGGACTTTTTCAGAGAGCAGACGATGGACACTTGGGTGAAGAAGAACTGTTGCATAGAGCACAGGATGGAGACTGAGATGCAGAAGATGGTTACAGAAAGCAGAGTTTGAAGACTGGGGTGCAGAAGGACAGTTACAGAGATAAGAGTTTGGAGACTGGGTTTTAAAAGAATCTTACAGAGAGCAGAGGTTAGTGACTGAGGTGCAGAAGGATCTTTGGAGAGAGCAATTTTTGAAGACTGTGGTGCAGAAGGACTGTTACTGAGAGCACAGGTTAGAAACTGGGGTGCAAAAGGACTGTTGCTGAGTGCAGAGGTTGGAGACTGGGGTGGAGAAGGATCACTGAAGAGAGAAGAGTTTGGAGACTGGGTGCAAAAGGCCTGTTACATACAGCAGAGGTTGGAGACTGGGGTGAAGAAGGCCTGTTACAGAGAGCAGTTCTTGGAGACTGGGGTGCAGAAGGACAGTTACAGAGATCAGAGTTTGGAGACTGGGTTTCAAAAGAATCTTACAGAGAGCAGAGGTTGGAGAATGAGGTACAGAAGGACTGTTAGAGAGAGCAGAGGTTGGAGACTGAGGTGCAGAAGGATCGTTGGAGAGAGCAGTGTTTGGAGACTTCAATGCAGAAGGATTGATACAGAAAGCTGAGGTTTAAGACTGGGGTGCAGAAGGACCCTTACAGAAAACAGAGGTTGGAGACTGAAAGACTCTTACAGAGAGCAGACGTTGGAGACTGGGTTCCAGAATGACTATTGTAGCGAACAGAGGTTGGAGACCGGTTTACAAAAGGACCATTGCAGAAAGTAGAGGTTGGAGACTGGGTTTCAGAAGGATCTTACAGAGAGCAGAGTTTTGACACTGAGTTGCAGAAGGACTGTGGCAGAGAGAAGAGGTTGGAGATTGGGGCGCTGAAGGACTGTAGCAGAGAACAGAGGTTGGAGTCTGAGGTGAAGAAAGACTGTTACATAGAGCACAGGTTGGAGACTGGGGTGCACAAGGACTGATACACAAAGCAGAGTTTGGAGACTGGGGTGCAGAAGGACCCATACCGAGACCAGAGGTTGGAGATTGCAGTACAGAATGACTGTTACAGAGAGCGGAGTTTGGAGACTAGGGTGGAGAAGGACTGTATCAGAGAGCAGAGGATAGAGACTGGGATGCAGAAAACCTCTTGCAGAGAGCAGAGTTTGAAGACTGGTTGCAGAAGGACTGTTTCAGAAAGCAGATGTTGCAGAGTGAGGTGCAGAATGACGGTTACAGAGACCAGAGTTTGGAGACTGTGGTGCAGAAGGACTGATATAGAAAGTAGAGGTAGGAGACTGGGTTGCAAATGGACCCTTAGAGAGAACAGAGGTTGGAGAGTGCAGGATAGAAGGACTGTTGTAGAGAACAAGGTACCAATGCAGAGAGCAGAGGTTGGAGACTGGGGTGCAGAAGGAATGTTACAGAGAGCACAGCTTGGAGACTGAGGTTTATTAGGAGTGTTACAGAGAGCAGAGTTTGGAGACTGAGGTGCAGAAGTACTGTTACAGAAAGCAGAGGTTGGAAATTTGGGTGTACAAGGACCGTTACAGAGAGCAGAGTTTGGAGACTGCAGTACAGAAGGACTGCTACACAGAGCAGATCTTGGAGACTGGGGAGCAGCAGGACTGCTGCAGAGGACAAAAGTTGGAGACTGGGTTGGAGAAGGAATGTTACAGAGAGAAGAGTTTGGAAAGTGGAGTTCAGAAGGATCTTACAGAGAGCAGAGTCTGGAGACTGGGGTGCAGAAGGACTGTTGCAGAGAGCAGAAGTTGGTGACTGGGGTCCAGAAGGATCGTTGCAGAGAGCATATTTTAGAGACTGAGGTGCAGATGGACTGTTACAGAGAGAAGAGTTTAAAGACTGAGGTGCAGAAGGACAGTTACAGATAGCAGAGTTTGGAGACTGGTGTGCAGAAGGACTGTTACTGAGAGCAGAGGTTAGAGACTGGGGTGGAGAAAAATCATTGCAGAAAGAAGAGGTTGGAAACTGGGGTTCTGAAGGCCTGTTACAGAGAGCAGAGGTTCGAGACTGGGTTGCAAAATTCCTGTTACAGAGAGCAGAAGTTGGAAAATATTCTGCATAAGTACTTTTACAGAGAGCAGAGTTTGGAGACTGGGTTGCAGAAGTGTATTACAAAGAGCAGAGGTAGTAGACTGAGGTGCAGAACGATCGTTGCAAAGAGCAGAGTTTATAGACTGAGTTGCTTAAGGAGTGTTGAAGAGAGCATATGTTGGAGACTGGTGTGCAGAAGAATCTTTGCAGAGAGCAGAGGTTTGAGAGTGAGGTGTAGAAAAATCCTTGGAGAGAACAGAGTTTGGAGACTTGGGTGCAGAAGGATGGTTACAGAAAGCAAAGGTTAGAGACTGGGTTTGTGAAGGATTCTACAGAGAGCAGAGGTTGAAGAATCAGGTGCAGAAAGACTGATATAGAGAGTAGATGTTGGAGACTGAGGTGCAGAAGTAACGTTGCAGAGTACAGAGTTTGGTGACTGAGGTGCAGAAGGATTGTTACAGAGAGCAGAGGTTGGATACTGGGGTGCAGAAGGACTGTTGCAGACAGCGGATTTTGGAGACTGGGGTGCAGAAAGACTTTTATAGAGAGCAGAGTTTGGAGACTGGGGTGCAGAAGGACTGATACAAAAAGCAGATATTGGAGACTGGGGTGCAGAAAGACCGTTACAGAGAGCAGAGGTTGGATTCTGTAGTACAGGAGGACTGTTTCAGAGAGAAGAGGTTGCAGACTGGGTTGCAGAAGGACTGTAAAAGAGAGCTGATGTTGGTAACCAGGGTGCCAAAGGACTGTTGCAGAGAGCAGAGTTTGGAGACAGGGGTGCAGAAGAACTGTTCCAGAGAGCAGAGTTTAGAGACAGCGGTGCAGAAGAATCTTACAGAGAGCAAAATTTGGAGACTGAGTTTCAGAAGGACTGTTAAAGAGAACAGATGATGGAGACTGAGGTATCGATGGACTGTTACAGAGAACAGAGGTAAGAGACTGGGGTGCAGAAGGTTCGTTCCAGACAGCAGAGTTTTCAGACTGAGGTACAAAAGGACTGTTGCAGAGAGCATATGTTGAAGACTGGGGTGCAGAAGGACTGTTGCAAAGAGCAGAGGTTGGAGACTGTGGTGTAGAAGCACTGTTAGAGAGAGCAGAGTTCGGAGATTCAGGTGCAAAAGGACTGTTACAGGAAGCAGAGTTTGGAAATTTGAATGCAGAAGGACCATTAAAGATATCAGATGTTGAAGACTGCGGTATAGAACTTTTACAATAGCAGAGGTTGGAGACTGGGGTGCAGAAGGACTGTTACAGAGAGCAGAGGTTGGAGACTGAGGTATAGAAGAAGTGTTACAGAGAGCAGAGTTTGGAGACTGCGGTACAGAAGGACTGTTACAAAAAGCAGATCTTGGAGACTGGGGAGCAGAAGGACTGTTGCAGAGAGCAGAGGTTGGAGACTGTGGTGCAGAAGAACTGTTGCTGATTGCAGACTTTTTAACAAACAACATCTAGTAAACAACAGATGGATTTCAATCCACATCTATCTGGACCAAGAATCTACTGTTTTACTATAATATTTTTTATTTAAGATTGAAAAAGAAACAGAAATTTTAGTTCAAAACAATGGATCACGGATTAGTATAGGTAACATGATAGAAAATCAGTAATTGTATCAATCATTTTTTTTTAGGAAATGTAATGTTTGGTGAGGTAAATCTTATAATACAAAAGAAGAAAAATACCTAAGTATATATCATTTGTCAAAATTTATTGTATCTTATAAAACTTAAAAAAATAAAAGTTTCTACTAAAAAAAATAGATCAATGTATTTAAAAGCAGGTGACTTATAATTTTACTTTTAAGAAATAATCAGAGATGATCACAGATACATATGTATGAAAGCTTCTATTCCAATATTTATGATAGTAAATGGAATGGAAGGTTTCTATGTTCAATAAAAAGGGAGATATTAACTTAATTTCATGTTAGGAAATTAAGATTACAAGGCAAACAACTAAATAGAGTACAACAATACTGAAAAATTTTCCTTTGGATATTTTAAAGATAGATAGAGGTAGAATGGGATGAATGCAAAGAGAGCTTTGATTTTGTGACCTGTTCTATTCTTCTGAATAACTTTCTGCATTTTCTTCATTTTTCCACAATGAAAATTTATTACTTGAAATAACAGACATAGAAAAAAGATTTCATCACAGTGAAGCAAGTGTTAGGAGGGAGATACTGCAGATTCAATGAGACACAGGGGTTGATAGCTGGTTGTGCATTTTGACCAAGTCTCCATTTATTCTTACAAAAGAGTACCCATGCAAAAGTCTGTGACAAGTTATGCTCTCTCTAAAGTCACTCCTATACGTCTCCTTCCAGAGTCCAGGCATCTCTGTATACAATATTATTTGCCATGTTGCTGCAGATTAACAAGCCTGTTTGGGGTGCTCTCAGTCCATTCTCGACATGGTCTCTATTTCTCTGTTTTGTAGCTATGATACCATTGGAAATGAGCAATCAATCATTTGTCACTGAATTCATCTTCTTGGGATTTTCCAACCACTCCTACCCACAGAGCTGGTTCTTTCTGCTCTTTCTGGTCATTTACCTGACCACTCTCCTGGGGAACATGCTCATAATACTGGCCACCAGGGTCAGTCCTGCTCTCCACACTCAAATGTACTTTTTCTTCAGCAATTTGAGCTTCTTGGACGTCTGCTAAACATCCACCACCCTCCCAGTACTGTTGGTGAACTTCTTCTGGGAGAAGAAGGCCATCTCTTATGAGGGCTTCCTTTCCCAGATCTTCTTATTGGTGACAAGTGCTTTCACAGAAGGTGTCTTACTGGCTGTGTGGCCATTATGACTGCTGTGTAACCATGTGCCTTCCTCCTCAGGACCCAGTCATCATGAGTGTGAAGGTCTGTGTTGGCCAGGTGACTGGGTCCTGGCTGTGTGGGCTGGTGAATTTGGTCACACGAAAAGTGCTGGCCATCACACTCACTCTCTATGGGCCCCACCAGTTCAGCCACTTTCTCTGTGACACCCCATTGCTTCTGAAGCTCTCCTGCTCAGACACCTCTGTCAACGAGTCTGCGCTCCACGTTGTCATTGCCACCATTGGCTGAGCCCCTGCCTTTTCACTGCAGGCTCCTGCGCACTAATCATGGTAACCATCCTGGGGATTCCCTCTGCCCAGGGTAAGAGGAAGGCCTTCTCCACCTGTGCGTCCCCCTTGCTGTTATGGTGGTCTTCTATGGAACAGCCAACTTCCACTATGACAGGCCCAGAGAAAGCCTGGACATGAACACCCTGGTCTCTGTGCTCTTCTGTGTGGTGAGCCCCCTGTTGAGCCCTGTCATTAACAGCCTGAGAAGCAAAGAGGTCCAGAGTGCCCTGAGGAAGCTGGCTGGAGAATGTGCATCCCAGTCACAGTCTAGACCAATCTTCAAACTGGAGTATACAGTCATCTGAAAAAGATGCCTCCCAGGGACTTGTAGGCACCTGGTTAGAGAGTATGTATCTGGAGGTTTAACTCCAACTCCCGCTTTTTTTTTTTTTTTTTTTTTTGTGGTTGTGAAGATTTTTTTTTTAATTTTTTTAATTTTTTTAATTTTTTTTATTGGTTGTTCACAACATTACAAAGCTCTTGACATATCATATTTCATACATTAGATTAAAGTGGGTTATGAACTCCCAATTTTACCCCAAATGCAGATTGCAGAATCACATCGGTTACACATCCACAATTTTACATAATGCCCAATTAGTAACTCCCGCTTTTAAAATTTCTGAGACTCCTTTCTCTCCTCTCTTTTCACAAACACACTTTTCCCACTTTCAGGTTCAAGTGTGTTGGACACCTTGTGTGGGTGTTCCGCACAATCTTTTTCTTTCTGTGTTCTCCCCACACCAGAGGGACAAAAAGTACGATAAACTCGTTTAACACACTCCTCTGCTTGCAGGCCTCCATTTAAGGAGGTTCTGTCAAGATCAGCCAAACACTAGGCAGAGAGGAAGAAAAAAAAGGAAGAAAGCAGCAGCAGCAAACCAGCCCTTTAGAGGCAGGAACTAATCTCCTTGGTGCCAGGAGCTGTGTGTGCAGCCTCCTAGAGAGCTGTTCCTGAATGTGGGTCACAGTAGTGTGGAATGAGCATCTATTTCAAGGGATGTTAGGGTTTCCATATATGGGGTGGTGTCACCTGCCCTATTTTACTTTTTTCTTCCAGATCTCCCAACCATTTTATAACTTTTTTCTGTGTCAACTTTCTCTACCCTAACACATCAAGAGTCGTTCTTCATCTCTACCTGACCACGGTGGCACTGACCACAATAGTGGTTTACATCAGAGATGGTTCTAGATAACAGATCTGAGGAGGTAGGTTGGATGTCTGACCTGAGGGAATTGAATATGTTGATGATGTCACAGCCCATAGGAAAGGAGACCTGATAATTCCTGGTGTGCAATGACCCAACAGAGACTTTAAGTTATCGTGGCCTGAAATCAAATGTCTATGGAAAACTGAGCTTTGGAATAACACCATCGACCTTCAGGGTGGGAATGAACATAACAACATGACTACAGACTGCTGTTACTGACTGGAGTGGGAGACTTGCAGAAAGAAAATGATAGGTTCAAGCATTTTATTCCTCCTTCAAGTCAGGTTAAGATCATCAGAAATATTTTCTCTCTGGAAACTGATAAAGGTTAATATCAGAATAAAACATCCAATTCTCCAAATTGCAGAAGTACAAAGAAAATTATAAATCTACAATTTCTTTAGGTCTCTTTTATGTAAATTAGGAAATTAATGGGGGAATGATTAAGACCCTGTTAATTAGAATGGCAAAATACCAGTGGAATTAGACAAATCTCAGAGCCTTTAACCCTGAAATCTCCATTAAACCTCTTTGCTGTCAGAAGCAGCATCTCCTCCTACGAGGAGACAAGCTTTCCCTAAATTGAAGACCCTATGGTGACTCTACCTGGGCAGTTGTCTTTTTTTTTTAAGAGAGAGTGAGAGAGGAGAGGAAAAGAGATGAGAGGGGAGAGAGAGAGAGAGAGAGAGAGAGAGAGAGAGAGAGAGAGAGAGAGAGAGAGAGAGAGAGAGAGGGAATTTTTAATATTCATTTTCTAGTACTGGGCGGAAACAACATTTTTGTTGGTATGTGGTGCTGAGGATCGAACCCGGGCTGTACGTGTGCCAGGCAAGCGCACTACTGCTTGAGCCACATCCTCAGTCTAATTGTCTTTAAGATGCTCATCCATCATCCCACATTGTCACCAGCCTCTTAATTGAGATCTGATCCTAGAACGCCTCAGGTAAGAGTATAAAATATAGCCCAGGAGTGTATAAGGGTCCAAAATAAAAGGTAAATATTTTACTGTATTCTGTGAATAGGAGCCTTAAGAATATATAAGAGAATTTGTTTGAGACTTCTAGACCAAAGAAGTCAGGACATATTGCTGGATCATCTTGAATGCAGTCACAGGGACGTAATCACCAGAAATGTTAAGGCCAAAGATTTTCCTGAGCCACCGGGAGTGGCTATTAGACTCTCTTTGGTTGATGGACTGAAATCTGTACTCAGGGTTTGCTTAAGTTCAATGACCAATATGATTCTGGAATAATGGAGAGGATGGTGATCAGAAATAAATATGGTGTTGGATGGCGTGTTATGTGACCCCTTCCCTGGCCTCACAGCTGGACCTGGAGGAGGGCCTGGAGCACCAGCCTTCGCCAAGGCTTCGTGGACATGCTTTCAGAAGGCAGCACCAGATCCTTTTTAAACCCGCAGCCACTGTCCTCAGCAGCCTGGGAAGACATTAACAGATGGGATCGTTGAAACGAGCACCCTGATTTCAGTGAGAATAAGGGGACCCTGAAGTAGAAGAGGCCATGTGGTGGAGCAGTGATCAGAACATTCGAATCTGTAGATATTTTTGACAGTGGTAAATGATCGTGGTATTTATAGATGAGAAAAAATGGACACCCTCCTAGAATAGTGCCTTTTCCATGTAATGTGAAACTCTTCTTTTCACACTTCATTGGTTCATTGTAGTGGTCCATAATGGTGGGATTTGCAGACACATATTTGAACATGCACACAAAATAACCGTGAACTTTGGCCAATATCATTCCAATATTTCCCTTTTCCTCACCTCCTCCCCTGGTTCTTTGACTCTACTGATCTTCCTTCAACTTTCATGATGAGACTCCCTTCCCAACTTTCCTTCGTATTCTCTCTCTAGCTTTAACAGATGAAAAACATACAGCCCTTAACTTTCTGAGTTGCTTATTTCCCTTAATGTTCTGAAGAACTCCCATCCTTCCAGCATGACATAATTTCTTCTTTCATTATGGCTGAATGAAATTCCAGTGTGCATATACCAGATGTTCTTTATCCATTCTTCCACTGATGTCACCTTGGCTGGTTCATGGGCATGTATGTGTCATTATAGTATGATGACTTCGATCTGCTGTGATAAATACCAAGCACAGGTAGAGCTGGGTTGCAGGGTGGTCCATGGGTATTCCTGAGGAGCCTTCATCCCGATTTCTGAGGTGGTTGTGCTGATTTACATGCCCACCAACAGGGTGAGAGTGCTCCCTTCTCTCCAAATCTCTCCTTGTCACACTCATTTCTGTTTGCATTCTTGGTGGTTGCCTTTGTCACTGAAGTGAGATGAAATCTCAGGGTAGTCTTGACTTGCAAGTATTTTCATATATTTGTTGGCCACTCACATATTTTCTTCTAAGACGTGTCTGTTTAGTTCATTTAGTTTCCCATTTGGTATTTGGGTTATTTGATAATTAGGTTATTTAATAATTGTGGGTTTGATGTTAAGTTTTTTGAGTTCTTTATTAATATTCTGAATATTCATCCTCTTTTAGAAGAGCCCCTCATAAAGATTTTCTCCCTTTCCGTAGGTTCTCTCTTCATATTCTAATTATCTCCTTTTCTGTGCAGAACCTTCTTAATTTGATGCCATCCTATTAGCAAACTTTTGGTGTTATCTCCTGAGCTTTGGCATCCTATTTAGAAAGTCATTGCCTCTGCCTGTAGGTTGAATTATTGACTTTGTTTTCTCCTAGAAACTGCATAATTTCTGGTCTAGTGCCTGGTTCTTTAATGCATTTTGAGTTGATTTTTTTGCAGGGTGAGCAATAGTTCAGGTCTCATTTTTTTGCATTTGGGCAGGGGTGTAGAAGGACTCTTTAAGAGAGTAAATGTTAAAGACTGGGGGTGCAGAAGAACTGTTGCAGAGAGCAGAAGTTGGAGACTGAGGTGCAGAAGGACTGTTACAGAAAGCAGAGTTTGGAGACTGGGGTGCACAAGGATCATTGCAGAGAGCAGAGTTTTCAGACTGAGGTGCAGAAGGACTGTTGCAGAGAGCAGATGTTGGAGACAGTTGTGCAGAAGGACTGTTACAGAGAGCATAGTTTGGAGACTTTGTTGCAGAAGGATCTTACAGAGAGCAGAGTTAGGAGACTGAGGTTAGAAAGACTGTTACAGAGAGCAGAGGAAGGAGACTGGGGTGAAGGGCGGTCGTTTGCAGAGAACAGAGATTTCAGACTGAGGTGCAGAAGGACTGTTGCAGAGAGCCGATTTTGGAGACCTGGGTGCAGAATGACTGTTGCAGAGAGCAGACGTTGGAGACTGGGGTGAAGAAGGATCGTTGCAGAGAGCAGAGGTTGGAGACTGGTGTGCAGAAGGACTGTTATGGAGAGCAGAGTTTGGAGACTTGGTTGCAGAAGGATCTTACCGAAAGCAGAGTTTGGAGACTGAGGTGCAGAAGTACTGTAACAGAGAGCAGAGTTAGGAAACTGTGGTGCAGAAGGACTGATACAGAAAGCAGATGTTGGAGACTAGGTGCAGAAAGACCATTACAGAGTGCAGAAGTTGGAGACTGTGGTACAGAAAGACTGTTACAGAGAGTAGAGATTGGAAATTGGGGAGCAGAAAGACTGTTTCAGAGAATAGAGTTTGGAGACTGGGTTGCAGCAGACCGTTGAAGAAAGCAAAGGTTGGAAACTGGGTTGGAGAAGGAATGTTACAGAGAGCAGAGTTTGGAAACTGGGGTGCAGAAGGACCTTACAGAGAACAGAGTTTGGAGACTAGGGGGCAGAAGGAGTGTTAAGGAGAGGAGATGTTGGAGACTTGGGTGAGGAGGTTCGTTGCAGAGAGCAGAGGTTGGAAACTGCGGTGCAGAAGGTCGGTTGCAGAGAGCAGAGGTTGGAGACTGAGGTGCAGAAAAACTGTTATAGAGAGCAGAGGTTGGAGAGTGAGGTGCAGAAGGATCGTTGAAGAGAGGAGAAGTTGGAGACTTAGTTGCAGAAGAATCATTGCAGAGAGCAGAGGTAGAGCCTGGGCTGAAGAATTATAGTTACAGAGAGCAGATGTGGGAGACTTGGGTGCAGAAGGACTGTTACAGAGAGAACAGGTTGGATACTAGGATGCAGAAGGAATGTTGCAGAAAGCAGAGGTTGGAGACTGGGGTGCAGAAGGACTGTTGCAGAGAGCAGAGTTTGGAGACTGAGAAGCAGAAGGCCTGTTACACAGAGAAGACATTGGAGACTTGGGTGAAGAATTATGATACAGAAAGCTAAGGTGGGTGACTGGGGTGCAGCAGGACCGTTACAGAGAGCAGAGTTTTGAGGCTGGGTTGCAGAAGGACTGTTTAGAGAGCAGATGTTGGTGACTGGGGTGCAGAAGGACACTTCCAGAGAGCAGAGGTTGAAGACTGAGTTGGAGAAAGACTGTTACAGAGAACAGAGTTTTGACATAAAAGGTACATAAGACTAAGGTACATAAGGATCATTGCAGAGAGCAGAGTTGGAGACTGGGATACAGAAGCACTGTTACACAGAGCACATGTTGCAGACTGGGGTGCAGAAGGAATGTTGCAGACAACAGAGGTTGTAGACTGGGGTGCATAAGGACTGTTGCAGATAGCAGAGTTTGGATATGAGGTGCAGAAAGACTGTTACAGAGAGCAGAGGTTGTAGACTGGAGTGCAGAAGGACTGATACAGAAAGCAGAGGTTGGAGACTGGGGTGCAGAAGGACCGATACAGAGAGAAGAGTTTGGAGACTGCGGTACATAAGGACTGTTACAGAGAGTAGAGTTTGGCGACTGGGGTGCAGAAAAAGTGTTGCAAAGAACAGACTTTGGAGACTGAGGTGCAAAAGGACTGTTTCAGAGAGCAGAGTTTTAAGAAGGGTTGCAGAAGGATGTGAAAGAGAGCAGAGGTTTGAGACTAGGGTGCAGAAGGATTGTTATAGAGAACAGATTTTTCAGACTCGGGTGCAGAAGGCCTGTTACAGAGAGGAGAGTGGAGAAGGCGTGCAGAAGGACTGTTACAGAGGGCAGAGTTTGGAGACTGGGTTGCAGAAGAAACTTACAGAGCGCAGATGTTAGAGAGTGAGGTGCAGACGGACTGTAACAGAGAGTAGAGTTTGGAGACTGAGGCACAGAAAAATTGTTACAGAGAGCAGAGTTTGGAGACTGGGGTGCAGAAGGACTGTTGCATATACCAGAGGTTGGAGACTGGGGTGTAGAAGGACTGTTGAAGAAACCAGAAGTTGGAATCTGGGGTGCTGAAGGACTGTTACAGAGTGCAGATGTAGGAGACTGTGATGCAGAAGGACTGTAACAAAGAGCAGAGGTTTGCGACTGGGGTGCAGAAAGACTGATAAAGAGAGCAGAGTTTGGAGACTGGGGTGCAGAAGGCTTGTTACAGAGAGCAGAGTTTTGAAACTGGGGTGCAGTAGGGCTGTTACGGAGAGCAGAGTTTGGAGACTGGGGTGCTGTAGGATCATTGGAGACTTCAGAATTTCCAGACTCAGGTGCAGAAGGACTGTTGCAGAGATCAGGTGTTGGAGACTTTGGTGCAGAAGGACTGTTACAGAGAGGAGATGTTGGAAACTCAGATGCAGTGGGATCGTTGCAGACAGCAGAGGTTGGACACTGGGGTACAGAAAGATTGTTACACAGAGCAGAGGTTGAAGACTGAGGTGAAGAAGGACTGTTACAGAGAGCAGATATGGGAGACAGGTGTCCAGGACTGATACAGAGCAGAAGTTGGAGACTGAGGTACAGAAGGACTGTTACAGAGAGCAGAGGTTGGAGACTTGGGTGCAGAAGGATTATTGCAGAGAGCAGAGTTTTCAGACTGAGGTACAAAAGAACTGTTGCAGAGAGCAGTTGTTGGAGATTGGGGTGCACATGGACTTTTGCAGCGAGCAGAAATTGGAGACTGGGGTGCAGAGGAATCGTTGAAGAGAGCAGAGGTTGGAGACTGGGGTGTAGAAGGATCTTACATAGAGCAGAGGTTGGAGACTGAGGTGTACAAGCAGAGTTACAGAGAGTAGAGGTTGGATACTCAGGTGCAGAAAGACCGTTGCAGAGACCAGAGGTTGGAGACTGAGGTGCAGAGGATTGTTTCAGAGAGCAGAGTTTGGAGACTGGGGTCTATAAGGACTGTAACAGAGAGAAGAGGTTTGAGAGTAAGGTGCAGAGGGACAGTTACACAGAGCACAGGTTGGAGACTGGGGTGCAGAATGACTGATACAGAAAGCAGAGGTTGGAGACTCGGGTGTAGAAGTACCCTTACAGAGAGCAGAGGTTGGAGAATGCAGTACAGAAGGACTGTTATAGAGAGCAGAGGTTGGAGACTGGGGTGGAGAAGGACTGCTGCAGAGAGCAAATTTTGGAGACTGGGGTGCAAAAGGACTGTTGCAGAGAGCAGAGGATGGAGAATGGGTTGCAGAAGGACTGTTGCAGAGAGCAGAGGTTGCAGACTGAGTTGCAGAAGGACTGTTACAGAGGGCAGAGTTTCTAGATTTTGGGGCAAAACGACTGATACAGAAAGCAGAGGTTGGATACTGGGGTGCATAAGAACTAATGTAGAAAGTAGAGGTTGGAGACTGGGGTGCTGATGGATTGTTGGGGCAAGCAGAGTATGGAGACTGGGGTGTAGAAAGACTTTGCAGAGAGCAGAGGCTGGAGACTGGGGTGTAGAAGTACTTTTGCAGAGAACAGACGTTGGAGACTGGGGTGCAGAAAAATCGTTGGTGGGAGCAGAGTATGGAGACTGGGGTGTAGATGGACTGTTGCAGACAGCAGAGGTTGGAGACTGGCGTGGAGAATGACTGCAGCAGAGAGCAGATGTTGGAGACTGGGGTGCAAAATAACTGTTGCAGAGAGCAGAGGAAGGAGTCTGGGGTGCAGAAGGACTGTTGCAGAGAGGAGAGGTTGCAGACTGAGTTGCAGAAGGACGGTTACAGAGGGCAGAGTTTGGAGACTGTGGTTCAAAACGACAGATACAGAAAGCAGAGTTTGGATACTGGGGTGCATAAGGACCCTTACAGAGAACAGAGGTTGGAGACTGTTGTACAGAAGGACTGTTACAGAGAGTAGAGGTTGGTGTCTGGGGTGCATAAGAACCGATGTCGAGAACAGAGTTTGGAGACTGACGTGCAGAAGGAACGTTGGGGCGATCAGAGTATAGACACTGGGGTTCAGAAGGACTGTTGCAGAGAGCAGTGATTG
>NW_027521254.1:26703-104037 GCF_052094955.1 Ictidomys tridecemlineatus
AAACCCTAACATGCCTAGAAAGAGACGCTCATTCCACGCTACTGTGACCAACATTCAGGAACAGCTTTCTAGGAGCCTGCACATACAGCTCCTGGCACCAAGGAGATTAGTTCCTGCCTCTACAGGGCTTGTTTGCTGCTGCTGCTATGGGATCCAAAAGAACCCGCTTTCTTCCTTTACTTTCTTCCTCTCTGCCTAGTGTTTGGCTGATCTTAACAGAACCTCCTAAAATGGAGGCCTGCAGGCAGGGGAGTGTGGGAAACTAGGTTCTCGTACTTTCTGTTCCTCTGGTGTGGGGAGAACACAGAAGGACAGAGATGGTGCTGAACAAGGTGTCCGACAAATTTGAACCTGAAAGTGGGAAAAGGGTGTTTGTGAAAAGAGAGGAGAGAAAGGAGTCTAAGAGATTTTAAAAGCTGGAGTTGGAGTTGAAGCTCCAAATACAGACTCTCTAACCAGGTGCCTACAAGTCCCTGGGAGGCATCTTATTTCAGATGACTGTATACTCCAGTTTGAGGATTAGTCTAGACTTTGATTGTGCAAATGGATGCACACCCTCCAGCCGAGGGAAAGATCAGAGGTCATTGTGCAGAACAGTTGGCCTCAGTCAGTGAGTTCCAAGTGTTCCCAGTGATGCTGGTCCAAGGACACACTTTGGGGGAGGCTGGGCTCTTTAACCTAACATGCAGGGATGCCCTTACCCCTAACTGGTAGGTTTAAAATCTTAACAAATTCACCAGGAAAAAGCCTCCCTCCTGTCTTGGAGACTCAGCACTCAATTCAGCATTTAACATCTCTTTCAGTTCTGTTTTTTTGGGGCCGGGGTGTAGGGGGGTAGTTACCAGAGATTTAACTCAGGGGCTGGACCACTGAGCCACATCCCCAGCCATATTTTATATTTTATTTAGAGACAGGGTCTCACTGAGTTTCTTTGTGGCTTGTTTTTGCTGAGGCTGTCTTTGAACTCACTATCCTCCTGCCTCAGCCTCCTGAGCTGCTGGGTTACAGGCGTGCACCACTGTGCCAGCTCTTTAAGTTCTTTTTATTTCACCTGTGCTTCTTTTAGCATAAAGGGGAAAGGAAAGACAAATTATTACCTCTTACGATATGTCAGAGCCTTCTAGTTATAAAATTCTTCAAAATAAAAAATTCTCTATTCCATTTAGGATTTTAGTTTCAATTCAAACCAATTTTGTTCTTATACAGGGTCTAATTTAGTCCTAAGCCAGATCTACTAAGAAACCCAAAGAGGATAAGATCTGATCTCTGTCCTGCTGCGCCCCTCCCCTGACTCAGGCAATGGCAAGGCCCTACTGAGGTGGATGGCGCAAGGCGTCCATGCTCTGGAGGAGCGCAATATGTTTCTGGGAATGGGCTGATTTGTTCATGTATTTCTTTAATAAGTATAGTTTTAATTTCTCATATGACCATTAAGTATAAAGGAAAAATCATGACTTTCCCAATTAATGCAACTACTTCTAAAGCACAGATCTGTTTGCTCTAAATGCAATGATTTAGCTGTGGAGTGTAAATTGTTAAAGTCTAAAGAAAAACTCCCTGTATTCCTGTCAAGGAAGTTTTTGAGAAATTAAATTAAAATCTAGAGAAGGAAAATTAATGTTAAGAGGATAGATTACTGCTTAGTGCTGGGTAACTTGTTCTTGTTCCTGTGCACAATGGTTTGTGCTCTTACTTTTTTTGGTTACAAGTATTAACAAATCAACTACTTGCCATAACCATGGCACCGGTTCCAGTCAGTAAGTCAAGAAAGAATAGTCAAGGTATAGGCCAATAGTTTGGGACATTTGTAACTATTATTAAAATTAACTAAGCAGAAACAGCTCAAAGCAAAACTCGAACTGAAAGTACAAATTCTTGCTTATGCATAATCCAAGATACATTCTTTTATTCTAATTGTAGCTACGTAATATTTTGTTTTGTTTGAATAATGATTCCTGTTTTGTAACCACAAAGTACTGTAAGCCTGCCAAAATGAAAAGTATATATGATCAACTTTACAAGTAAAGATTCGGATCAACACCTTCACTTTGGTGTCTGTGTTGTTTCTCCACCCCCTCTTTCGCCGACTCCTCACCATCTGTTCATCTCCTGAGACCCCCTGTTGGAGCTGGTCTCCGACACTGTCCTTCAACCAACTTACAATCTAATGGGAAGATGAACTCAATATGTGCAGGAAACTTGGTAACAATTCTATGTAATCTACAAATTATAATTATTTTCCCTTAGTGTTTGCTTGGGAGCTCTGGGAATGGAGTACTTAATACTTGTCAAAGCCCCTCATTCCATCTTGAATATGCGCTCCTCCAGGTCCTAGTTGGGCCTCTCAAATGTGTTCTAAACACTAGGGCAACACCTTGTGTAAAAGTGTACTCAGTAAATGTTTGAAGAATGAAGAAGGTCTGTCAAGTACATCCATGGAGCAGAGTTTTTAAAAGATTCTTTAAAGACGGTACTGTGTGGGACCTAAAGGATCTAACAGAGACTTGACAGAGGCGAGAGGACATTTCTGTTCAGTGGTTCTGGTGCAGACATCTTGCTGACAAAAATAAAGCCTTTGTGGGCATAAGTGAGGCAGCATAGCCCAGCGGCTTCTGAGGAACTCAGTGTCTCCTGTCTCCTAAACATATCCCTTATGGAGACCATCGGCTCAGTTCCCACAGAACAAGCAGCTCTGCATCTTTCTTTTCCAATCAGTCATCTCAAAGTCAGGTGACCGAGAATGAAGTCACTTATGAGTGACCCCAAAATATAATATTTCTAAAGGAGGGGTGTTGTGTATGAAGTAGATTACTCACAAGCTTCAGAGATTTATTACAGTTAATAAATTGCTTGCAACTCCCCTCCCCAAGAATCCATGTGTTGTAAGATAAAGATGAAAACCCCTAGTTAGTGAATGAATACGTTTCTAAACATAACTTCTTCTTTTTTTATGTGGCTCTTAATTTATTTGCTTAATGTGTACAAAAGGTAATCAGATATAAAGAATTATCCTTGTTCATTTGAAACCAGTTTTAATTAGGGATATGTGTGATGAAATCATTACCGTATCTAAACTGAGAGCATTTGAAAAATAGTTTTTATTTAGTTTTGCAAAGGTGTATTTAGGTTGATAAAATGAAAAAAAAAAGCAATATGTCAATCAATGGAAGGGTAACTGATGTGATACAGCAATCTGTATACGGGGTAAAGTTGGGAGTTCATAACCCACTTGAATCAAACTGTGAAAGATGATGTATTAAGAACTGTGTAATGTTTTGAACGACCAACATAACTTCTTCTACAATAATGATTTTATTTAAACAGATATTTTGGTAGGTCTATTGTTATGCTATATTGTATCATAATAGAAATGTGTCCCTATACTTTCTCACTAAAATTATTCCTTTTTGTCCTGCTCATCAAAAGCAGAGGATTAACACTTAGAATTATCTATTGTTTACCATAAGTAATTTTCCACACACATCATCTCACTTAAGGAATTTAGGAATCCCAGGGTTTCTGGTTATGTTTTGGGTTTTCTTCCAGTACTGGAGGCATCATGCTAAATCCCTCAGGTTTTGTGATAACCTCTGAAGTTATTTCTACTCTGGCAATACAAGTAGTATTGTGGAAACTTAGACACACATAGGAAAGGTGCTATGATAGGTAATTACATAAATGCCATCAAAATGGTAATGAAAATATGTACAATATTCTCTAATATGTTTTTAAGGTGTAGGTATATCCTGATTCTTAAATAGTGTTTTTGAAAATTTCAATGGTAAATAAACTACTTACCAGCAAATCTCACAGAGAGGTGTAGATTTCTGGTTTTTGTGTGGCCCTTGCTGCTCTCCATACTAGCACCTGGGCTGCAAAGTAAGCTCTTGGTAAAACTGGCTGTTCGTCTCCATTCACCACAAAACGGACCTATTATTCTGAAAGTCGCCTGTCGCATATCTGTGGCCTCATGAAGGAGTCAAAATTCTCTGATCTCTCACAATTAATTTTCTTGTGATGGACATTTATAGAGGTCTGGGGCTGACCTGTTGGGAATATGCATCCAGCCTTTCCTCTGCAGCTACTCTGGGACTCCTCAGTGTACAAACACAACTCAAGGGCAATGGCTTGAGTTCAACTGCAACAATGGAGAGCAGTTAATTCGCTGTTGGATTCATTAATGTCTTGGCAATCACCTGTTTTCAGCATGCAGCAAGAAGATCAGCGTCCTCTCTCTTCTGGGATGTGGGTGAGCAAAGTTCAGAGTGAGATTTCTGCTGAGAAGTTGTGGGTTGCTGAAACCTCAAGACTGCCTTCCCTTACCGCTAAAAAGAGAAGGGGTCAGGGTGGGTGTACACTTATTGGGATGGATTTTGCACGGCATATGAAGTTTTTCCTTCATGTTACATACTTTACCAGATAGATATCAGAAGCCACAATATTAAAAGCATCCCCACTATCGTCAGCTGATCCACTCCTGCTAAGGGCTGATCCCTTACCAAACCCTGTATGACTTCGTGCCCCTTAATTTTATGATCCTGCTGATTCTCATGACCTGGTAAAGAAATAGTTTTCTATGGAGTTTAAAAGTAGGGGGAAAAAAGAGTCATCAAACAGCTCTTTTGGGCACAGATGGAGAAAAGACAACAAGCTTGAAAGTCTAGTAGTATTTTACTGCACAAAAATAAAAATAAAAGTATTAGATAAAGAGGTAAGTCTTTAAAACTTAAATGTTTCATAATACAATGGGGTTTTCCTCATGCTTAGGAGAGACACATTAATAGTACTCCTAAAAGATCTTAGAATGATTAGCCATCAGGGAAAGGCAAAGCTAAAGCACATTTGATGAAGCACTTCACACATTCCAGGGTAGTCACAACAAAAGGAATGATAATGATGTGTTGTTAAGGGAGTGAGAAAATCAGAAGCTTTATTCACCACTCTTAATAATTAGGTAAGCTGGTTCCACTGGTCTGAAAATGATCTGGAACTTCTTCAGAAAGTTAAATATGCAGTTAACGATCCACCTCTTCCACTCCTACTTACAAACTCAAGATAAATAAAAAAATTGTCCACCAATGATTTGTACATGAATGTTCATATAATGTTCATATTATATATAATGCTCATATTATATATACGAATCTTATTCATATTGGTCAAAAAGTGAAAATGACCAGGCAGGTCTGTGATCTAGCTACTCAAGAACCTGAGGCAGGAGGATCACAAATTCAGGGACAACCTTGGCAAATTTGCAAGACCCTGTCTCAAAACAAAATTTTTAAAAGGGTTGGGCTTTGGCTTAGTGGTAGAACATTGTTTAGTGTGCAGGAGGCTTCGGGTTCAATCTGCAGTACAACACCCACACAGACACAAAGTAATAATTACTATCCAGTGGGAAATGAAAAAGAAATATGGCATTTTCATAAGATGGAAATCAGTCACAATAAGGAGTAATAAACTAAAATACTATCACAAGCTACAATATAACTGAAAATTGCAAACATCCTAAGTGAAAGGAGTCAGATCCAAAAGGCATATATGGTATTGCTTCATTAAAACTATCCACAGAAACTCGAGTGTATACATGGGTCTTTCTACATGTAAAGGAGAAACACAGAAATGGTGTTCATTTAAAACTTAGAATCAAGATCCATTAGGAAAATGCTAGTCAAAGTCACATTGCACATAGCACTTCAAATTCACTAGTGTTGGCTAGAACTGCAATATTGGGGGAAAGGAGATTGACTGCATTGGCTATAAGCTTTTTTTTGGAGAGAAAAGTAATAAAAATATTCTGAAATACCTGTGAATTAGAGAACCCAGGTGAGGTCACAATGTGTCATATACTTAGCACAGTGTGCTTCCCCTGGTTGGAGGGGCACCACAGTGGTCATGAGACACTGTGTATGGAGAGAGCGCTCTTGTAATGGCTGCTGAAGAGTTCACATATTTCTACAACTAAGACATTTCCTAGAATAAAACCATCATCTAGTGCTAATCTCAGTATACAGTCTTTCTCCAAGCCAGCATCCTCAGGGCACTCTGGACCTCGTTCCTTCTCAGTCTGTGAATGATGGGCTTCAACATGGGGGTCACCACACAGAAGAGCACAGAGACCAGGATGTCAGTGTCCAGTTATCTCTGGGCCTGTCATAGTGGAAGTTGGCTGTTCCATAGAAGACCATCACGACAGTGAGGGGGGACACACAGGTGAAGAAGGCCTTCCTCCTGCCCTGGGCAGAGGGAATCCCCAGGATGGCCGCCATGATGAGTGCATAGGAGCCTGCAGTGAAAAGGCAGGGGCTCATGCCCATGGTGGCACTGACAACGTGGAGCGCAGACTCGTTGACAGAGGTGTCTGAGCAGGAGAGCTTCAGGAGCAATGGGGTGTCACAGAGAAAGTGGCTGATCTGGTGGGGCCTACACAGAGTGAGTGTGATGGCCAGCACCGTGTGTGTGACCAAATTCTCCAGCCCACACAGCCAGGACCCAGTCACCAGACCAACACAGACATTCACACTCATGATGACTGGGTATTGAGGAGGACGGCAGGTGGCCACACAGCAGTCATACTGGCCACACAGCCAGGAAGACGCCTTTTGTGCCAGCACTTGTCACCAAGAAGAAGATCTGGGAAAGGCAGCCCTCATAAGAAATGGCCTTCTTCTCCCAGAAGAAGTTCACCAGCAGTACTGGGAGGGTGGTGGATGTTTAGCAGACGTCCAAGAAGCTCAAATTGCTGAGGAAAAAGTACATTGGAGTGTGGAGAGCAGGACTGACCCTGGTGGCCACTATTATGAGCATGTTCCCTAGGAGAGTGGTCAGGTAAATGACCAGAAAGAGCAGGAAGAACCATCCCTGTAGGTTGGAGTGGTTGGAAAATTCCAAGAAGATGAATTCAGTGACAAATGATTGATTGCTCATTTCCAATGTAGTCGTAGCTATAAAACGGAGAAAAAGAGACCATGATGAAAATGGACTGAGAGCATCCCAAACAGGCTTGTTAATCTGCAGCAACATGGCAAATAATATCGAATGAAAAGCAACCTGGAGACTGATAACCTGTGGGACTGGTCTCAGGCAATCAGACCCATGGAGCTGCATACATTTGAAGGGGTGATGATGGGTGGGAGTATCCAGAGAATTGCTAGAAGCCAACAGAAAGCCATTCGATTTAATCATGGTGTGAAGTCATTTCTCACTGTCTCAGTAATCTCTGTCTTCTGTTGTCCTTTTATGTAAACATAGGATTTTTGGAGAAGTTCATTTTCATTGCAAATGTCAAGAAAAAAAATTGCCAAACAGAGTCATCATCTGCAGAAGCATTCGGTGTTGCCTTCAGTGTTTTCCAATGTAGAGTTTTTCTCATTTTACATCAATCTTGATCTCTGTGTAAGGAAAGGCAGAAGTTAACTATTCCTGTACAATGCTGAAAATATCAGGGACAGAGAAAAATAGAGAAAAGAAGTTGATGAAGTGGGGTTGGACTGGCTGTCTTAAGTATACAGGCAAGACCAGTGGAGTAGAAGGAGAATGAGAGGGCGGAGAGGTTTGGGTAGAGAGGAAATGTGAAAGGTCTTTACGCAGATCATGTTATTTGCACATGGAAGTCTACCACAGGGGACTGCACCTGTATGTATATGTAGAAAGCACCAGTCAGAAATTAACAGATAAATGACCCAAAGAAAGATCAGTACAGAAATGAGAATGGGGCGGGAAGGGGAGGGAGATAAGGGGTAGTGACTGAATGGAGTAAATCAGATTCTATGCATGTAGGATCTTTTCCAAATCAACCCAACTTGTAGGTATAACTATTATGCTCTAATAAAAAAATTAAGAAGATGACATGATCCTATCAGCAAAGAGTGAGATTTGAATTCTTCTTGAACTATTTGTATACCTTTAATTTTTTTCTTTTGTCCAATGGCTCTGGCAATTTCAAGGATGAAGTTGAATAGAAGTGGTGAAAGAGGGGGCACCCTGTCTTATTCCAGTGTTTAGAGTGAATGCTTTCAACCTTTCTCCACTTAGAATGACGCTGCCTTGGGTTTAGCATAGATAGCGTTTACAATGTTTTACAAAGTTTATTCTGTCCCTAGTGTTTCTACTGTTTTGACAGGTAGGGGTGATATATTTTGTTAAATGCTTTTTCTGCATCTATTGATATGATCAATAAACTTACATCTCTCTTTACTAAACTTAATCTCTCCCCTTTGGCTAAACATTCAGATCATCTCCAGTCCTATAAATATTTTAATGAATGTTCTCCTACATAAACATATGTGACCATTTCGAATTATCTCTTCAGAATAAAATTTAAATCTGACATAAAAGAAATTGTTCTGCAGTTTCTATTTAAAACTAGCTCATGGGAGACATTATATTAAGTGAAATAAGCCAAAAACATAAAGAGAAATAGCAGTTTTTCACTTCTTTGTGGAAGCTAAAAAGTTGATCTCAGAAAAGTAGGGAGTAGAGCGGTGGTTTTTGGAGCCTGGGAGAGAATCAAAAAAATCATTGTGAGTCTGATTTTTCAAACACGCATGTGCAGTACTGCCTGAAACATGCCCTCTGAGTGTGTTCTTTAAAAAAAAAATAAGAGTGGACTTCTAACAGGGTCCTCAGAAAATCTCTCTTCTCTCCTTAGTGGGCAGCAGGAGGTCCATGGGTCTGGCTGCCTAGGAGCTAGCTGTTGTGTGCAAATGGGCAGGACCAGGACGGCTGGAGAATCTCAATAATCACTAGTAGACCGCATTCTAGGTGAGGGCAGGCTGGAAACAGGCCATTCAGAAGGAAATGGCTTGAGCTTTGAAAACGACAGAATCTGTGGATTTAGGAAACGGTTGTGGGTCCAATCCACTCATAACACCTACTCCCTGAGTCAGTCCACGGTTGCCATAGTTACCACAGGCCTGACCAGAAAAACCCAGAGGGGGAGATGCACTCTGGCCTCCTGGCTTGGAGGTTTGGTCTGGGGCCAGCTGACCCATTGCTGCCGGCCTGAGATTAGGTGGGACACCGAGGTTGAAGCAACAAGGGGGAAAGCGTCCCTAGCCCATGGCATCCAGAAGGTTTGGGCGGGGGAGGGAACAGGAGAAGACAGTTCGCAGGGGACAAGATGTAATTCCCCAGGGCATGTCCCTGGCCACACTCCACCTGCCCACACTCCTCTCAGTACAGTGGGCCTTTCAGATAATTAACCCACAAAATGGATGGATCCACAGATTCTTCACAATTCTCACAGTCTAATCATTTCACCTCTGAACACTGCTACTGAGCTTTTGGTGGGGGGATACCTTATTTCTATAAGCCATAATAGTCTCTACATTCCATTTGCTTTGGTTAGAATACCCTCATGTCATCTGGGAGAGTAATCGGGTGCCAAAACAAGATTAAAAGGAAATATCTGGTACCTGAAGATGTGACATTTGGAGCTTGGGGAAAAGCTCTGAAGAGGAGCCCTGGGTGGAGCACTTTAAAATCCTGGTGACGAGGACACAAGAGAGCACCTGGTATGTGGGGTAGCTGAGTGGCAGTGAAATCACTCATTAAAACATAAAAAAATGAGAAGGAGCGTGTCTGGGGAGAGGAAAGAAGGAAAGGAGGTTGGGCCTGGAGTCTGGGTACATGCGGGTCTCCCCAAAAAGATTCCAGGAGGCAGCGAGACAGGTTCCCAGGAAATAGGCCTGGGAGTCATGGCATAGAGTGACTGTGGAAGTCACAGGTGCTCATAAAGCCAAAAGAGAGCAGAGTGAGGAGAGAGGGGCTGATGGAATGTGTGGAAAAGAAGGTGTCCAGAAGGAGGCTCACCAGCTATCAGCAATCATTCTGCACCACAGTGTCAAAGCTCTGCTCTCTGTACCAGGCCGTCTGCATCCCAGTCTAAAACCTCTGCTCTCTATAACAGTCCTTCTGCACCCCAATCTACAACCACTGCTCCCTGCAACAATTCTTCTTCATCCCAGTCTCCAAGTTCTGCTCTCTGGAAAACTCTTTCTGCACACCAGTCTCGAACATCTGCTCTCTGCAACAGTCCTTCAGCAAATACGTCTGAAAACTCTGCTCTCTGCAACAATCATTCTGCAACCAAGTCTCCAAACTCTGCTCTCTGTAACAGTCCTTCTGCACCTCGGTCTCCAGACTCTGCTCTCTATTATATCCTTCTGCACACCAGTCTACAAACTGTGCTATCTGTAACAGGCCTTCTTCACCCCAGTATCCAACCTCTGCTCTCTGAAACAAACATTCTGCACCTCAGTCTCAATACTCTGCTCTCTGCAACAGTCCTTCTGCACCCCAGTCTCCAAACTCTGCTCTCTGTAACAGTCCTTCTGCACCCCAGTATCCAAACTCGGTTTTGTGTATCAGTCGTTCTGAAACCCAGAATCCAAACTCTGCTCTCTGTAACAGTCCTTCTGCACCTCAGTCTTCAACCTCTGCTCTCTGTAACAGTCCATCTGCACCCCAGTCTCAAATATATGCTCTCTGCAACATTCCTTCTGCACCCCAGTATCCAACCTCTGCTCTCTGTAAGATCCTTCTGCACATCAGTCTCCAACCTCTGCTCTCTGAAACGATACTTCTGCACCCCAGTCTTCAAACTCTGCTCTCTGTAACAGTCCTTCTGCACCTCAGTCTCTAAACTCTGCTCTCTGTAAAAATCTTTCTGCAACTCAATTTCCAACCTCTGGTCTCTGTAACAGTCCTTCTGCAACTCAGTATCCAACCTCTGCTCTCTGTAATGATCCTTCTGCTCCTCAGTCTCCAAACAATGCTCTCTGTAACAGGCCTTATGCACTGCAGTCTCCAATCTCTGCTCTCTGTAACAGTTCTTCTGCACCCCAGTCTCCAAGCTCTACTCTCTGTTACAGTCCTGCTGCACCCGAATCAAACCTCTGCACTCTGTAACAATCCTTCTGAAACCCAGTCTCAAAACTCTGCTCTCTTTAACAGTTCTTCTGCACCAGAACATCCAAACTCTGCTCTCTGTAACACTCCTTATGCAACCCAGTCTCCATCCTTTGCTCTTTGTATGAATCCTTCTGCACCCCAGTCTCCAACCTCTGCTCTCTGTAAAAGTCCTTCTGCACCTCAGTCTCCAACCTTTCTCTCTGTAATGATCCTTCTGCACCTCAGGCTAAAACCTCTGCTCTCTGTAACAGTCCTTCTGCATCCCAGTCTCCAATATCTGCTCTCTGCAATGATCCTTCTTCTCCCCAGGCTCCAACCTCTGCTCTCTGCAATGGTCCTTCTGCACCCCAGTCTCCAAACTCTGCTCTCTATAACAGTCCTTATGTTCTGAAGTCTCCAAACTCTTCACTCTGTAACGGTCATTCTGCACCCCAATTGCCAACCTCTTCTTTCTATAATAGTGCTTCTGCACCTCAGACTCCAACTTATGCTCTCTGTAACAGTCCATCTGCACCTCAGTCTGAAACCTGTGCTCTCTGCAACGATCCTTCTGTACCTCAGTCTCTGAACTGTGCTATCTGTAACAGTCTTTCTGCACCCCAGTATCCATCCTCTGCTCTCTGTAAAACGCCTTCTGCACTCCAGTTTCCAGACCTTTTGAACTCCAGTCTCCAACCTCTTATCTCTGCAACGATCTTTCTGCACCTCAGTTTCCAACTTCTACTCTCTGCAACAGTTATTCTGCACCCTAGTCTCTAACCTATGCTCTCTGTAAGATTCTTCTGCACCTCAGTCTCCAACCTCTGCTCTCTGTAACAGTCTATATGCACCCCAGTATCCAACCTCTGTTCTCTGTAACAATCTTAGGCACCTAAATCTCCAACTTCAGCTCTCTGCATCGGTCCTTCTGCACCCCAGTCTCAAAACCTGTTCTCTGCAACAGTCCTTCTGCACCTCAGTCTCCAAAGCCTGCTTTCGGTATCAGTTCTTCTGTACCCCAGTCTCCAATCTCTGCTCTCTGTAACAGTTCTTCTGCACCTCAGTCTACAACCTCTGCTCTCTGTAACAGTCCTTCTGCAACCTAGTCTCCAACCTCTACTCTCTGCAACCTTTCTTCTGCACCCCAGTCTCCAACCTGTGCTCTCTGTAAGTATCGTTCTCCACCATAATCTCCAACCTCTGCTCTCCTCAACGATCATTCCGCACTTCAGTCTCCAACCTCTGCTCTCTGCAACGATCATTCTGCACCCCAGTCTTCAAACACTGGTCTCTGTAACAGTACTTATGCAGCTTAGTCTCCAACCTATGCTCTCTGTAAGATACTTCTGCACACCAGTCTACAACATCTGCTCTCTGCAATGATCCTTTAGAACCCCAGTCTCCAACCTCTGCTCCCTTTAACAGTCCTTCTGTACAGCAGTCTTCAAACTCTGCTCTCTGTAGCGATCCTTCTGCACCTCAGTCTTCAACCTCTGCTCTCAGCATCGATCCTTCTGCATCCAAGTCTCCAACCTCTGCTCTCTTCAACAGTACTTCTGCACCCCAGTCTCCAAGCTCTGCTCTCTGTAAAAGTCCTTTTGCACATCAGAATTGAACCTCTGCTTTGTGTAACGATCCTTCTGCACCTCATATCTAAACTCTGCTCTCTTTAACAGGTCTTCTGAACCACAGTCTCCAACCTCTGCTTTCAGTAAAAGTTCTTCTAAACCAATATCTCCAAACTTTGCTCTTTGTAACACTCCTTCTGCCCCCCAGTCTTCATCCTCTGCTGTCTGTAAAAATCCTTTGAAACCCCTGTCTCCAAACTCTCCTCTCTGTACAAGTTCTTCTGAACCTCAGTATCCAACATCTGCAAACTGTATCGGTCCTTCTGCACCCCAGTCTCCAAACTCTGCTCTCTGCAACATTTCTTCTGCACCCCAGTCTCCAACCTGTGCTCTCTGTAACAGTCCTTCTGCACCCCAGTCACCAACATCTGCTCTCTGCAACGATCCTTCTTCTACCAAGTCTCCAAACTCTGCTCTCAGTAAAAGTCCTTTTGTATCGCAGTCTCCAAACTCTTCTCTTTGTAACGGACCATCTGCTCCCCAATTGCCAACCTCTGCTTTCTGTAACAGTCCTTCTGCACCACAGTCTCCAAACTCTTCTCTCTGCAACTATCTTTCTGCACCTCAGTCTCTAACCTCTGCTCTCTGTAAAAGTCCTTCTGCACCTCAGTCTCCAAACTTTGCTCTCTGTAATTGTCCTTCTGCACCCCAGTCTCCAAATCTGCTCTCTGTAACAAACCTTCTGCACCTCTGTCTCAAAAGTCTGCTCTCTGTAATAGTCCTTCTGCACCTCAGTCTTCCAAATCTGATCTCTGCAACGGTCCTTCTGCATCCCAGTCTCCAATCTCTGCTCTCTGTAATAGTCCTTCTGTACGGAAGTCTCCAACCTCTTCTCTCTATAACGGTCCTTCTGCACCGAAATTTCCAACCTCTGCTCTCTGTAACAGTCTTTCTAAGCCTCAGTCTGAAACTTCTTCTCTCTGCAACAATCCTTCTAAACAACAGTCTCCAAAATGTGCCATCAGTAACAATCCTTCTGCACCCCAGTCTCCAACATCTTTTCTCTGTAACAGGTTTTATGCAACCCAGTCTCTTAACTCTGCTCTCTGTAAAAGGCCTTCTGAACCCCAGTCTCCAACCTCTGCTCTCTGCAACAATCCTTCTGCATCCCAGTCTCCAACGTCTGCTCTCTGTAAGATCCTTCTGCACACCGTTATCCAAAGTTTGCTCTCTGTAACAGTCATTCTGCACCTCAGTCTCCAAACTCATCCCTCTGCAATGGCCCTTGTGCACCCCAGTATCCAACATCTGTTCTCTGCAGCTGTCCTTCGGCACCCCAGGCTATACACTCTGCTCTCAGTAACAGTCCTTTTGCACCCCAGTCTCCAAACTCTACTTTCAGTATCAGTTATTCTGCACCCAAGTCTAAAACCTCTGCTCTCTGTAACAGTCTTTCTGCAACTCAGTCTCCAACCTCTGCTCTCTGCTACAGTCCTTCTGCACCCCAGTCTTCAACCTCTGCTCTCTGCAACATTTCTTCTGTACCTCAGTCTCCAACCTGTGCTCTCTGAAACTATCCTACTGAACCCCGGTCCTCAAACTCTGCTCTCTGTAGCGATCTTTCTGCACCTCAGTCTTCAACCTCTGCTCTCTGCAATGATCCTTCTGCACCCCAGTCTCCAAACTCTGCTCTCTGTAACAGTCCTTCTGTTTGGCAATCTCCAACCTCTTCTCTCTATAACGCTCCTTCTGCACCCCAATTTTCAACCGCTGCTCTCTTTAATAGTCCTTCTAGCCTCAATTTGAAACTTCTGCTCTCTGCAACAATCCTTCTAAACCCCAGTCTCCAACATCTACTTTCTGTAACAGGTTTTCTGCAACCCAGTCTCCAAACACTGCTATCTGTAACAGGCCTTCTGCACCCGAGTCTCCAACCTCTGCTCTCTGCAAAAGTCCTACTACATCCCAGTCTCCAACCTCTGCTCTCTGCAACGATCTTTCTGTATCCCAGTCTCCAACGTCTGCTCTCTTTAAGATCATTCTGCACCCCATTCTCCAATCTTTGCTCTCTGTGACAGTCATTCTATACTTTAGTCTCCAAGCTTATTTCTCTGCAAAGGCCCTTGTGCACCCCAGTATCCAACCTCTCTACTCTGCAGCTGTCCTTCTGCACCCCAGGGTACAAACTCTTCTCTCTGTAACAGTCCTTCTGAACCCCAGTTCCCAAACTCTACTTTCCGTATCAGTTATTGTGCACCCCAGTCTAAAACCTCTGCTCTCTGTAACAGTCCTTCTGCACCTCAGTCTCCAACCTCTGCTCTTGGCAACAGTCCTTCTACACCCCAGTCTCCAACCTCTGCTCTCTGCTACAGTCCTTCTGCACCTCAGTCTTCAACCTCTGCACTCTGCAACATTTCTTCTGCACCCCAGTCTCCAACATGTGCTCTCTAAAACTATCCTACTGCACCTCGGTCTCCAAACTCTGCTCTCTGTAGCGATCTATCTGCATCTCAGTCTACAAACTCTGCTCTCAGCATTGATACTTCTGCATCCCAGCCTCCAACCTCTGCTCTCTGCAACAGTACTACTACACCCCAGTCTCCAAGCTATGATCTCTGTAACAGTCCTTCTGCACATCAGAATCCAACCTCTGCTTTGTGTAACAATCCTTCCGCACCTCAAGTCAAAACTCTGCTCTCTGTAACAGGCCTTCTGCACCACAGTCTCCAACCTCTGCTTTCTGTAACAGTTCTTCTGAACCCAAATCTCCAAACTCTGCTCTCTATAACACTCCTTGTGCACCCCAGTCTTCATCCTCTGCAGTCTGTAAGAATCCTTTGACACCCCTGTCTCCAACCTCGTCTCTCTGTAAAAGTCCTTCTTCACCTCAGTATTAAACCTTTGCAATCTGTAACGGTCCTTCTGCACCCCAGTCTCCAAACTCTGCTCTCTGTATTAGTCCTTCTGCACCCAAGTCTCCAAACTAAGCCCTCTGCAACATTTCTTCTGCACCCCAGTCTCCAAACTGTGCTCTCTGTAACAGTCCTTGTGCACCCCAGTCATAAACATCTGCTCTCTGCAACGATCCTTCTTCTACCCAGTCTCCAAACTCTGCTCTCTGTAAAAGTACGTTTGTATTGCAGTCTCCAACCTCTTCTCTTTGTAACGGTCCATCTGCTCCCCAATTTCCAACCCCTACTTTCTGTAACAGTCCTTCTGCACCCAAGTCTCTAAACTCTTCTCTCTGCAACGATCCTTCTGCACCTCAGTCTCCAACTTCTGTTATCTCTAAAAGTTTTTCTGCATCTCAGTCTCCATTCGTTGATTTTGTAATGGTCCTTCTGCACCTCAGTCTCCAAACTCTGCTCCCTGTAACAATCCTTCTGCACCTCTGTCTCCAACGTCTGCTCTCGGTAACAGTCCTTCTGCACCCCAGTCTCCAAACTCTGCTCTCTGTAACAGTCTTTCTGTACCACAGTATCCAAATTCTTCTCTCTATAATGGTACTTCTGCACCCCAATTGCCAACCTCTGCTTTCTGAAACAGTCCTTCTGCACCTGAGACTCCAACCTCTGTCTCTGTAACAGTCCTTCTAAGCCTCAGTCTGAAACCTCTGCTTTCTGCAACAATCCTTCTAAACCCCAGTCTCCAAACTGTGCTATCTGTAACAATCCTTCTGCACCCTAGTCTCCAACATCTGCTCTCTATAAGAGGTATTCTGCAACTCAGTCTCCAAGTCTGCTCTCTGTAACAGGCCTTCTGCACCTTAGTCTCCAACCTCTTCTCTCTGCAACGATTCTTCTGCAACTCAGTATCCAACCTCTGCTCTCTGCAACAGTCCTTCTGCATCCCAGTCTCCAACGTCTGCTCTCTTTAAGATCCTTCTGCACCCTGTTCTCCAAACTTTGCTCTCGGTAACAATCATTCTGCACCTCAGTCTCCAAACTCATCTCTCTGCAACGGCCCTTCTGCACCCCAGTATCCAACCTCTTTTCTCTGCAGCATTCCTTCTTCACCGCAAACTACAAACTCTGCTCTCGGTAACAGTCATTCTGCACCCCAGTCTCCAAACTCCAATTTCTGTGTCAGTAATTCTGGACCCCAGTCTAAAACCTCTGCTCGCTCTAACAGCCCTTCTGCACCTCAGTCTCTAAACTCTGCTCTCCTCAACAGTCCTTCTGCACCCCAGTCTCAAAACTCTGCTCTGTACAAACTTCTTATACACCCCAGTCTTTAACATCTGCTCTCTGCTAGGATGCTTCTGCATCCCAGTCTCCAACGTCTGCTCTCTGCAACAGTCCTTCTACACCCCAGTCTCCAACCTCTGCTCTCTGCTACAGTCCTTCTGCACCCCAGTCTCTAACCTATGCTCTCTTCAACATTTCTTCTGCACCCCAGTCTCCAACCTGTACTCTGTAACTATCCTACTGCACCCCGGTCTCTACACTCTGCTCTCTGTAGTGATCCTTCTTCACCTCAGTCTCCAACCTCTGTTCTATGCAAAGATCCTTCTGCACTCCAGTCTCCAATGTCTGTTCTCTGCAACAGTCCTTCTGACCCCAGTCTCCAGCCTCTGCTCTCTGTAACATCTTTCTGCACCCATGTTTCCAAACTCTGCTCTCTGTGAAATTTCTTCTGCACCCCAGTCTCCACCCTCTGCTCTTTGTAAAAGTACTTCTGTACCGCAGTCTCAAATCTCTGCTCACTGCAACATTTCTTCTGCACACCAGTCTCCAAACTGTACTCTCTGTAACTGTCTTTCTGACTCCAGTCTCCAACCTCCGCTCTCTGTAACGATCCTTCTGCACCTCAGTTTCCAACCTCTGCTCTCTGAAACGATCCTTCTGCACCACAGATTCCTACCTCTGCACTCTGTAACAGTCCTTCTACAACTACTCTCCAACCTCTTCTCTCTGTACCAATCTTTCTACACCTCAGTCTTCCACCACTGCTCTCTGTAACAGTCCTTATGCACCTCAGTCTCCAACCTCTGCACTCTGTGACAGGCGTACTGCACCTCAGTCTCCAATCTCTGCTCACGGTAACAGTTTTTCTGCACCCCAATCTAGAATCTCTGGTCTCTGTAACAGTCTTTCTGCACCCCAGTCTCCAACATCTTTTCTCTTCAACGATCCTTCTGAACCTCAGTCTCCAATCTCTGCTCTCTGCAACAGTCCTTCTGCACCCCAGTCTCCAGACTCTGCTCTCTGTAAGATCCTTTTGCATCACTTTCTCCAACCTCTCCTCTCTGTAACAGTCCTTCTGCACCCCAGTATCCAACGTCTGCTCTCTGTAAAAGTCCTTCTGCACCTCAGTCTCCAAACTTTGCTCCCTGTAATGGTAATTCTGCATCCTAGTCTCCAACATCTGCTCTCTACAACAATCCTTCTGCACCAAAGTCTCCAAACTCTGCTCTCCATAACGGTCCTTTTACGCCCCAATTGCCAACTTCTGCTTTCTTTGTTTTTTAATGTTCTATTTTTATACCTTTATATTTTATTTATTTATATGTGGTGCTGAGGATTGAACCCAGTGCCTCACACATGCGCAAAAAGCGCTCTACCACTGAGCTACAACCCCAGCCCGTAACAAAACTCTGCTTTCTGTAACAGTCCTTCTGCACCTAAGCCTCAGTCTGAAACCTCTGATGTCTGCAACAATCCTTTTGCACCCTAGTCTTCAAACTGTGGTATCTGTAACAATCCTTCTGCACCCCAGTCTCCAACCTCTGCTCTCTGTAACAGGTCTTTTGCACCCCAGTCTCTAGACTCTGCTCTCTGTAACAGACCTTCTGATTTCCAGTCTCTAACCTCTTCTCTAGGCAACGATTCTTCTGCACCTCAGTCTTCAACCTCTGCTCTCTGCAACAGTCCTTGTAAACTGCAGTCTCCAACCTCTGCTCTCTGCAATGATCCTTCTGCATCCCAGTTTCCAACAACTGCTCTCTGCAACAGTACTTCTGCACCCCAGTCTACAAACTCTGCTCTCTGCTACAGTACTTACACCCCAGTCTACAACCTCTAATCTCTGCTACAGTATTTCTACACCCCAGTCTCCAACCTCTGCTCTCTGCAACATTTCTTTTGCACCCAAGTCTCAAACCTGTGCTCCCTGTAACTGTCCTGCTGCAACCCAGTCTCCAAACTCTGCTCTCTGTAGCGATCCTTTTGCAACTCATTCTCCAACCTCTGCTCTCTGCAACGATCTTTCTGCACCCCAGTCTCCATTCTCTCCTCTCTTTAAGAATCCTTTTGCACCACAGTCTCCAAACTCTTCTCTCTGTAAAAGTCATTCTGCACCTCAGACTCCAAGTTTTGCAATCTGTAACAGTCTTTTTGCACCCCAGTCTCAAACCTCTGCACTCAGAAGTGATCTTTCTCCACCTCAGTCTCCAACCTCTGCTTTCTTTAATAGTCCTTCTGCACCCCAGTCTACAACATCTGCTCTCTGCAACGATCCTTCTTCTCCCCAGGCTCCAACATCTGCTCTCTGCAACCGTCCTTCTACATCCCAGTTTCCAAAATATGTTCTCTGTAACTGTCCTTCTGAACCTCAGTCTCCAAACTCTGCCCTCTGATACAGTCCTTCTGAAAACCTGTCTCCAACCTCTGCTCTCAGTAACAGTTCTTCTGCACCCCATTCTCCAAACTTTGCTCTCTGTAGCACTCCTTCTGCACCCTAGTCTCCACCCTCTACTCTCTGTAAAAGTCCTTCTGCACGTCAGTCTTCAACCTCATTTCTCTGTGAGATCCTTCTGCAACCCATTCTTCAAACGCTGCTCTCTCTCTAACAGTCTTCTGCACACCAGTCTCCTAACACTGCTCTCTGTAACAAACCTTCTGCACCCCAATCTTCAACCTCTGCTCTCTGTAACAGGCCTTCTCCACCCCAGTCTCTAACCTGTGCTCTCTGAAATGATCCTTCTGCACCCCAGTCTTCAAACTCTACTCTCTGTAACAGTCCTTCTGCACCCCAGGATCCAACATCTGCTCTCTGAAACAGTCCTTCTGCACCTCAGTCTGAAAACTCGGCTCTCTGCAAAAATCTTTCTGCACCCTAGTTTCCAAACTTTGCTCTCTGTAACAGGCCTTCTGCACCCTAGTCTCCAACCTCTTCTCCCTGCATAGATCCTTCTTCATCTCAGTCTTCGAAATCTGATCTCTTCAACAGTCCTTCTGGACCCCAGTCTCCAACCTCTGCTCTCTGTAACAATCCTTCTGCACCTCAGTCTCCAAACTCTTCTCTCTGCAACGGTTTTTCTGCACCCCAGTCTCCACCCTCTCTTCTCTGCAATAGTTCTTCTGCACCCCGGTCCCCAAACTTTGCTCTCTGTAAAAGTTCTTCTCTACTGCAGTCTCCAAACTCTGCTCCCTTTAACGGTCCTTCTGAACCCCAGTCTCCAACCTCTGCTTTGTGTATCAGTTCTTCTGCACCTCAGTCTCTAACCTCTGTTCTCTGCAGCAGTCTTTTTACACCCCAGGAACCAAACTCTGCTCTTTCTAACGATCCTTCTGCACCATAGTTTCCAACCTCTGCTCTCTTCAACGATCCTTCTGCACCCCAGTATCCAACCTCTGCTGCCTGTATCAGTCCTTCTGCACCATAGTCTTCAAACTCTGCTCTCTGCATCAGTCCTTATCCACCCAAGTCTCCAAACTCTGCTCTCTGCAACATTTCTTCTGCACCCCAGTCTCCAACCTGACCTCTCTGTAACTGTCATTCTGCAACTCAGTCTCCACACTCTGCTCTCTGTAACAGTTCTTCTGCACCCCACTCTCCAACATCTGCTCTCTGCAATGATCCTTCTTCTACCCTGTCTTCAAACACTGCTCACTGTAAAAGTCCTTTTGTATCGCAGTCTCCAACCTCTTCTCTTTCTAACGGTCCATCTTTACCCCAATTGCCAAACTCTGCTTTTTATAAAAGTCCTTTTTCACCTCAGACTCAAAACTCTCCTCTCCGTAACAGTCCTTCTAAGCCTCAATCTGAAACCTCTGCTGTTTACATTGGTCCTTCTACACCCCAGTCACCAAACTGTGCTATCTGTAACAATCCTTCTGCACACAAGTCTCCAACATCTGCTCTCTGTAACAGGTCTTCTTCAACCCAGTCTCTAAACACTGCTCTCTGTAACAGTCCTTCTGTACCTCAGTCTCCAACCTCATCACTCTGCAACGGACCTTCTGCTCCCCAGTCTCTAAGCCCTGATCTCTGCAACAATCATTCTGCATCCCAGTCTCCAACGTCTGCTCTCTGCAACAGTCCTTCTACACCCCAGTCTCCAACCTCTGCTCTCTGCAACAGTCTTTGTGCATTCCCGTCTCCAACCTCAGCTCTCTGCAACATTTCTTCTGCAACCCAGTTTCCAACTTATGCTTTCTGTAACTATCCTACTGCACCCTGGTCTCCAAACTCTGCTCACTGTAACAATCTTTCTGCACCCCAGTCTCCAAACTCTGCTCTCTGCAACAGTCATTCTGCACCCCATACTCCAAGATCTGCTCTCTTTAACAGTCCTTCTGCACATCATTGTCCAAAATCTGTTCTCTGTAAAATCCTTCTGCACCTCAGTCTCAAACCTCTGCTCTCTGCAATGATCCTTCGGTACCACAGTCTCCAACCTCTGCTCTCTGTAACAGTTTTTCTGAACCCCAATCTCCAAACTCTGCTCTCTTTAACACTCCTTCTGCACCCCAGTCTCCATCCTCTGCTCTCTGTGAGAATCCTTTGACACCATAGTCTCCAACCTCTCCTCTCTGTAAACGTCCTTTTGCACCACAGTATCCAACCTCTGCAATCTGTAACGGTCCTGTTGCACCCCAGTCTCTAACCTCTACTCTCTGAAACGATCCCTCTGCACCTCAGTCTCCAAACTCTGCTCTCTGTAACAGTGCTTCTGCACCCCAGGCTCCAACATCTGCTCTCTGCAACAATCCTTTTTCTCACCAAGCTCCAAGCTCTGCTCTCTGTAACGGTCCTTTTGCACCCCAGTTTTCAACCTCTGCTCTCTGTAAAAGTCCTTCTGCACCTCATTCTCCAAACTCTGCTCTGTGCAACAGTCCTTCTGCACCCCAGTCTCTAACTTCTGCTCTCAGTAACAGTTATTCTCCACCCCATTCTCAAAATTCTGCTCTCTGTAACTCTCATTCTGCACCCCAGTCTCCTCACTCTGATCTCTGTAACAATCCTTCTGGACCTCAGTCTCCAACCTCTGCTCTCTGTATCAATTCTTCTGCACCTCCATCTCCAAATTTGTTTTCTGCAATAGTCCTTCTGCACCCAGTTCCAACCTCTGCTCTCTGTAACATTTCTTCTGCTCCCCAGTGTCCGAAATGTGCTTTCTATTACTTTGTTCCTGATTCCAGTCTCCAACCTCTGCTCTCTGTAAATATCATTCTGCACCTCAGTTTCCAAACTCTGATCTCTGCAATGATCCTTCTGCACCTCAGGTTCCAACGTATGCTCTCTGCAATGATTTTTCTGCACCCCAGTTTCCAACCTCTGCTGTCTGTAACAGTCCTTGTGCACCCAGTCTCCAGACTGCTCTCTGGATGATCATTTTTCATCCCAGTCTCCTAACTCTGCTCTTTGTAGCAGTTCTTCTGCACCCCAGTATCCAAACTCTGCTCTTTATAAAAGTCCTTCTGCAACTCAGTCTCCAACCTTTGCTCTCTGTAATGGTCCTTCTGCACCCCAGTCTCCAAACACTGCTCTCTGTAACAATCCTTCTGCACCTCAGTCTCCAACGTCTGCTCTCTGTAACAGTTCTTCTCCACCCCAGTCTCAAACATCTGCTCTCTGCAACGGTCATTCTGCACCCCAGTCTCCAAACTCTGCTCTCTGTAACAGTCCTCCTTTAGTGCACTCTCAAAAATATGCTCAATGTAACGGTCCTTCTGCACCCAAGTCTCCAATCTCTGCTCTCTGTAACACTCCTTCTGCACCTCAGTCTCCAAACTCTGCTTTTTGCATCAGACCTTCTGCACCTCAGTCTGAAAAATTTGTTCTCTGCAAGGATCCTCCTGCACCACAGTCTCAAAACTCTGCTCTCTGTAACAGTCCTTCTGCACCACAGTCTTTAACCTCTGCTCTCTGTAACAGGCCTTTTGCACCTCATTCTCCAAACTCTGCTCTCTGTAATAGTGCTTCTTCACCTCAGAATACAAACTCTGCTCTCTGCAACAGTCTGTCCGAACCCCAAAGTTTGCTTACTGTATCACTCCCTCTGCACCACAATTTTCAACATCTGCTCTCTCTAAGAGTCATTCTGCACCTCAGTCTACAAACTCTGCTTTCTGCAACAGTCCTTCTTCACCAAATCTCCAACCTCTGCCTCTGTAACAGTCCTAATGTAATCCAGTCTCCAACAACTGCTCTCTGCAACAGTCCTTCTGCACCCTAGTCTCCAAAATCTGCTCTCTGCTAGAGTACTTCTGCACCCCAGTCTCAAATCTCTGCTCTCTGCAACATTTTTTCTGCACCCAAGACTCCAACCTGTGCTCTCTGTAACTGTCCTGCTGCACCCAGGTCTCCAAACTCTGCTCTCTGTAGCGATCCTTCCGCACCTCAGTCTCAAACCTCTGCTCTCTGCAACGATTCTTCTGCACACTAGTCTCCATCCTCTGCTCTCTGTAAGAATCCTTTTGCACCCCAGTCTTCAACCTCTAATCTCTGTAAAAGTCCTTCTGCACTTAAGTCTCCAAGTTCCTCAATCTGTAACAGTCCATCTGCACCCCAGTCTCAAAGGTCTGCACTCAGAATTGATCTTTCTGCACCTCAGTCTCAAACCTCTGCTCTCTTTAATAGCCCTTCTGCACCCAATCACCAACATCTGCTTTCTGAAACGATCCTTCTTCTCCCCAGGCTCCAACCTCTGCTCTCTGCAATGGTCCTTCTACATCGCAGTTTCCAAAATCTGCTCTCTGTGACAGTCTTTCTGCATCTCAGTCTCCAAACTCTGCTCTATGAAACAGTCCTTTTGCACCCCTGTCTCCAACGTCTACTCTAAGTAACAGTTCTTCTGAACCCCAGTCTCCACCCTCTACTCTCTGTAAAAGTCCTTCTGCAACTCAGTCTCCAACTTCTGCTCTCTGTAACAGATCTTCTGCAACCCATTCTCCAAACGCTGCTCTCTGTAACAGTCTTCTGCAACCCAGTCTCCAAACTCTGCTCTCTGTAACAGGCCTTCTGCACCCCAGTCTTCAAACTCTGCTCACTGTAACAGGCCTTCTGCAACCCAGTCTCCAACCTGTGCTCTCTGCAACGATCATTCTGCACCCGAGTTTCCAATCTTTGCTCTCTGTAACAGTCCTTCTCTACCCCAGGGTCCAACATCTGCTCTCTGAAACAGTCCTTCTGCACCTCTGTCTGAAAACTTGGCTCTCTGCAAAAATCATTCTGCACCCGAGTTTCCAATCTTTGCCCTCTGTAACAGTCCTTCTGAACCTCAGTCTACAAAATGCTCTCTGTAAGATCCTTGTGCAACCCAGTCTCAAAATTGTGCTATCTTTAACAGTCCTTCTGCACCCCAGTCTCCAAACTCTGTTCTCTGTAACAGGCGTTCTTCACCCAAGTATCCAATCTCTGCTCTCTGTAACAGGCCTTCTGCACCCAAGTCTCCAACCACTTCTCTCTTCAACGATTCTTCTTAACCTCAGTCTCCAAACTCTGGTCTTTGCAGAAATCCTTCTGCACCCCAGTCTCAAACGTCTGCTCTCTGTAACAATCCTTCTGCACCTCACTCACCAACCTCTGCTCTCTGCAACGGTTCTTCTGCACCCCAGTCTTCACACTCTGTTCTCTGCAACATTCTTTCTGTAACCCAGTCTCCAACCTCTGCTCTCTGGAACAGTCCTTCTGCACCCCAGTCTCCAAACTCTGCTCTCTGCTAAAGTACTTCTGCACCCGTGTCTCCAACATCTGCTATCTGTATCAGTCCTTTTACACCCCAGTCTCCAACCTCTGATCTCTGTATCAGTCCTTTTACACCCCAGTCTCCAACCTCTGATCTCTGTATCAGTCCTTCTGCACCCCAGTCTCCAAACTCTGCTCTCTGCAAAAGTTCTTATGCACCCAAGTCTCTAAACTCTGCTGTCTGCAACATTTTTTCTACACCCCCTTCTCCAACCTGTGCTCTCTGTAACAGTCTTTCTGCCACCCAGTCTCCAACATCTCCTCTCTGCAACGATCCTTCTTCTACCCAGTCTCCAATCTCTGCACTCTGTAAAAGTCCTTTTGTATCGAAGTCTCCAACCTCTTCTCTTTGTAACAGTCCATCTCCTCCCCAATTGCCAACATCTGCTTTCTGTAACAGTCCTTCTGCACCCCAGTCTCCAAACTCTTCTTTCTGCAACAATCTTTCTACACCTCAGTCTCCAACCTCTCCTCTCTGTAAAAGTCCTTCTGCACCTCAGTCTCCATTCTTGCTCTCTGTAATTGTTCTTCTGCACCCCAGTCTCCAATCTCTGCTCTCTGTAACAATTCTTCTGCACCCCAGTCTCCCAAATCTGCTCTCTACAAAGGTCTTTCTGCAGCCCAGTCTAAAATCTCTGCTCTGTAACAGTCCTTCTGTACGGCACTCTCCAACCTCTTCTCTCTATAATGGTCCTTCTACACCCCAATTTCCAACCTCTGCTCTCTGTAACAGTCCTTCTAAGCCTCAGCCTGAAACTTCTGCTATCTGCAACAATCCTTCTAAACAACAGTCTCCAAACTGTGCTATTTGTAACAATCCTTCTGCACCCCAGACTCCAAAATCTGCTCTCTGTAACAAGTTTTCTGCAACCCAGTCTCCAACCTCTTCTCTCTGCAACGATCCTTCTGAACCTCAGTCTCCAACCTCTGCTCTCTGAAACAGTCCTTGTGCACCACAGTCTTAAAACTCTGCTCTCTGCAAAAATCTTTCTGCACCCGAGTTTCCAACCTTTGCTCTCTATAACAGTCCTTCTGAACCTCAGTCTCCAAAATGCTCTCTGTAAGATCCTTCTGCAACCCAGTCTCGAAATTGTGCTATCTGCAACAGTCCTTCTGCACCCCAGTCTGCAAACTCTGCTCTCTGTAACAGGCCTTCTGCACCCCGGTCTCCAATATATGCTCTCTGTAACTGGCCTTCTGCACCCCAGTCTCCAACCTCTTCTCTCTGCAGCGATCCTTCTTCACCTCAGTCTCCAACCTCGGCTCTCTGCAACAGTTCTTCTGCACCCCAGTCTCCAAACTTTGCTCTATGTAACACTCCTTCTGCACCCCAGTCACCAACCTCTGCCCTCTGCAACAGTTCTTCTGCATCCCAGGAACCAAAATCTGCTCTGTTTACCGATCCTTCTGCACCTTAGTTTCAAACCTCTGCTCTCTGCAATGATCCTTCTGCAACCCAGTCTCCAACCTCAGCTCGCTTTATCAGTCCGTCTGCACCCAAGTCTCCTAACTCTGCTCTCTGCAACATTTCTTCTGAACCCCAGTCTCCAACCTGTGCTCTGTGTAACAGTCCTTCTGCACCCAGGTCTCCAACATGTGCTTTCTGCAACGAATCTTCTTCTACCCAGTCTCCAAACTCTGCTCTTTGTAAAAGACCTTTTTTATGGCAGTCTCCAACCTCTTCTTTTTGTAATGGTCAATGTGCTCCCCAATTGCCAACCTCTGCTTTCTGTAACAGTTCTTCTGCACCCCAGTCTCCAAACTCTTCTCTCTGCAACGATCCTTCTGTACCTCAGTCTCCAACCTCTGCTCTCTGTAAAAGTCCTTCTGCACCTCAGTCTCCATCCTTTGCTCTCTGTAATGGTCCTTCTGCACCCCAGTCTACAATCTCTTCTCTCTGTAACAATCCTTCTGCACCTCAGTATCCAATGTCTGCTCCCTGTAACAGTCCTTCTGTACCGCAGTCTCCAACCACTTCTCCCTATAATGGTACTTCTGCACCCCAATTGCCAACCTCTGCTTTCTGATCCAGTCCTTCTGCACCTGAGACTCCAACCTCTGCTCTCTGCAACAGTTCTTCTAAGCCTCAGTCTGAAACCTCTGCTCTCTGCAACAATCCTTCTAAAACCCAGTCTCCAAACTGTGCTATCTGTAACAATCCTTCTGCACCCCAGTCTCCAACCTCTGCTCTCTGCAACAGTCCTTCTGCCCCTCAGTCTCAAACATCTGCTCTCTTTAAGATCCTTCTGCACCCCGTTCTTTAAACTTTGCTCTCTGTAACAGTCATTCTGCACCTCAGTCTACAACCTCATCTCTCTGCAACGGCCCTTCTTCACCCCAATATCCCACCTCTGTTCTCTGCAACAGTCCTTCTGCACCCCAGGCTACAAACTCTGCTGTCTGTAATAGTCCGTCTGCACAACAGTCTCCAAACTCTACTTTGCGTATCAGTTATTCTGCAACCCAGTCTATAATCTCTACTCTATGTAACAGTCCTTCTGCACCTCAGTCTTCAAACTCTGCTCTCCGCAACAGTCCTTCTGCACCCCAGTCTCCAACCTCTGTTCTGTGCATAAGTCCTTCTACACACCAGTCTCCAACATCCGCTCTCTGGAACGATCCTTCTGCATCCCAGTCTCCAACGTCTGCTCTCTGCAACAGTCCTTCTACACAACAGTCTCCACTTTCTGCTCTCTGCTACAGTCCTTCTGCACCCTAGTCTACAACCTCTGCTCTCTTTAACATTTCTTAGGCACCCCAGTCTCCAATCTGTTCTCTCTGTAACTATCCTACTGCACCCCGGTCTCCAATCTCTGCTCTCTGTAGCGATCCTTCTGCACCTCAGTCTCCAAACTCTGCTCTCTGCAACGACCATTCTGCACCCCAGTCTCCAACGTCTGTTCTCTGCAACAGTCCTTCTGACCCCAGTCTCCAGGCTCTGCTCTCTGTAACATCCTTCTGCACCCCAGTTTCCAAACTCTGCTCTAGGTGACATTCCTTCTGCACCCTATTCTCCACCCTCTGCTCTTTGTAAAAGTACTTCTGTATTGCGGTCTCCAATCTCTGCTCACTACAACATTTCTTCTGCACACCAGTCTCCAAACTGTGCTCTCTGTAACTGTCTTTCTGACTCTAGTCTTTAACCTGTGTTCTCTGTAACGATCCTTCTGCACCTCAGTCTCCAAACTCTGCTCTCTGCAGCGATCCTTGTGCACCTCAATTTCCAAACTCTGCTCTCTGCAACGATCCTTCTGCACCACAGTTTCCAACCTCTGCACTCTGTAACAGTCATTCTACACCTAGTCTCCATACTCTTCTCCCTGTACCGATTCTGCTGCACCTCAGTCTCCAACCTCTGTTCTCTATAACAGTCCTTCTGCACCTCAGTCTCCAACCTTTGCTCTCTGTAATGGTCTTTCTGTACCTCAGTCTCCAATCTCTTCTCTCTGTATAAATCCTTCTGCACCTCAGTCTCCAACGTCTGCTCTGTAACAGTCCTTCTGCACCCTAGTCTCCAACATCTGCTCTCTACAATGGTCCTTCAGCACCAAACTCTCCAAACTCGGCTCTCTCTAACTGTCCTTCTGTACCGCAGTCTCCAACCTCTTCTCTCTATAACGGTTCTTCTGCACCCCAATTGCCAACCTCTGCTTTCTGTAACAGTCCTTCTGCACCTCAGATTCCAAACTCTGCTCTCTGTAACAGTCCTTCTAAGCCTCAGTATGAAACCTCTGCTGTCTGCAAAAATCCTTCTGCACCCCAGTCTCCAAACTCTGCTCTCTGTAAGAGGTCTTCTGCACCCCTGTCTCAAACCTCTTCTCTCTAAATGATCTTTCTGCACCTCAGTCTCCAACCTCTGCTCTCTGCAATGATCATTCTGCACCTTAGTCTCCAACCTCTGCTCTGTGCAATGATCCTTTTGCAATCCAGTCTCCAACAACTGCTCTCTGCAACAGTCCTTCTGCACCCTAGTCTCTAACCTCTGCTCTCTGCAACATTTCTTCTGCACCCAAGTCTCCAACCTGTGCTCTCTGTAACTGTCCTGCTGCACCCAGGTCTCCAAACCCTGCTCTCTGTAGCGATCCTTCTGCATCTCAGTCTCCAACCTCTGCTCTCTGCAACGATTCTTCTGCACACTAGTCTCCATCCTCTGCTCTCTGTAAGAATCCTTTTGCACCCCAGTCTCCAACCTCTTATCTCTGTAAAAGTTCTTCTGCACTTAAGTCTCCAAGTTCTGCAATCTGTAACAGTCCTTCTGCACCCCAGTCTCAAACCTCTGCACTCAGAAATGAACTTTCTGCACCTCAGTCTCCAACCTCTGCTCTCTTTAATAGTCCTTCTGCACCTAATCTCCAACATCTGCTCTCTGAAACGATCCTTCTACTTCCCAGGCTCCAACCTCTGCTCTCTGCAATGGTCCTTCTACATCCCAGTTTCCAAAATCTGCTCTCTGTAACAGTCTTTCTGCACCTCAGTCTCAAAACTCTGCTCTCTGAAACAGATTTTCTGCACCCCAGTCTCCACCCTCTACTTTCTGTAAAAGTCCTTCTGCAACTCAGTCTCCAACCTCTGCTCTCTGTAAGATCCTTCTGCAACCCATTCTCCAAACGCTACTCTCTGTAACAGTCTTCTGCAACCAAGTCTCCAAACTCTACTCTCTGTAACAGGCCTTCTTCACCCCAGTCTTCACACTCTTCTCAATGTAACAGGCCTTCTGCACCCAAGTCTCCAACCACTTGTCTCTTCAACGATTCTTTTTAACCTCAGTCTCCAACCTCTGATCTCTGCAACAGTTCTTCTGCACCCCAGTCTCAAACGTCTACTCTCTGTAACAATCCTTCTGCACCTCACTCTCCAATCTCTGCTCTCTGCAACGGTTCTCCTGCACCCCAGTCTCCACACTCTGTTCTCTGAACATTCCTTCTGTACCCCAGTTTCCAAACTCTGCTCTCTGCAACAATCCTTCTAAAACCCAGTCTTTAAACTGTGCTATCTGTAACAATCTTTGTGCACCCCAGTCTCTAACATCTGCTCTCTGTGACAGGTCTCCTGTCCTAGTGTTCAACCTCTTCTCTCTGCAACGATTCTTCTGTACCTATGTCTCCAACCTCTGCTCTCTGCAACAGTCCTTTTGCCCCCCAGTCTCAAACATCTGCTCTATGTAAGATCCTTTTGCACCCCGTTCTTTAAACTTTGCTCTCTTTAACAGTTATTCTGCACCTCAGTCTCCAACCTCATCTCTCTGCAACGGCCCTTCTTCACCCCAGTATCCCACCTCTGTTCTCTGCAGCAGTCCTTCTGCACCCCAGGCTACAAACTCTACTTTCCGTATCAGTTATTCTGCAACCCAGTTTAAAATATCTGCTCTATGTAACAGTTCTTCTGCACCTCAGTCTCCACACTCTGCTCTCCGCAACAGTCCTTCTGCACCCCAGACTCCAAGAACTGTTCTGTGCAAAAGTCTTTCTACACACCAGTCTCCAACATCTGCTCTCTGCAACGATCCTTCTGCATCCCAGTCTCCAATGTCTGCTCTCTGCAACAGTCCTTCTACACAACAGTCTCCAACTTCTGCTCTCTGCTACAGTATTTCTGCACCCCAGTCTCCAAGCTCTGCTCTCTTCAACATTTCTTCTGCACCCCAGTCTTTAACCTGTGATCTTTGTAACTATCCTACTGCACCCTGGTCTCCAAACTCTGCTCTCTGTAGCGATCCTCTGCACCTCAGTCTCCAACCTCTGCTCTCTGCAACGATCCTTCTACACCCCAGTCTCCAACGTCTGTTCTGTGCAACAGTCCTTCTGAACCAAGTCTCCAGCCTCTGCTCTCTGTAACATCCTTTTGCACCCCAGTTTCCAAACTCTGCTCTAGGTGACATTCTTTCTGCACCCTATTCTCCACCTTCTGCTCTTTGTAACAGTACTTCTGTATTGCGGTCTCCAATATCTGCTCACAGCAACATTTCTTCTGCACCCCAGTCTCCAAACTGTGCTCTCTGTAACTGTCTTTCTGACCCTAGTCTCCAACCTCTGCTCTCTGTAACGATCTTTGTGCACCTCAATTTCCAAACTCTGCTCTCTGCAACGATCCTTCTGCACCACAGTTTCCAACCTCTGTACTCTGTAACAGTTTTTCTACACCTAGTCTCCAAACTCTTCTCTCTGTACCAATCCTGCTGCACCTCAGTCTCCAACCTCTGCTCACTGTAACAGTCCTTCTGCACCTCAGTCTCCAACCTTTGCTCTCTGTAATGGTCTTTCTGTACCGCAGTCTCCAATCTCTGCTCTCTGTATCAATCCTTCTGCACCTCAGTCTTCAACGTCTCCTCTGTAACAGTTCTTCTGCACCCTAGTCTCCAACATCTGCTCTCTACAAGGGTCCTTCAGCACCAAAGTCTCCAAACTCTGCTCTCTCTAACAGTCCTTCTTTACCGCAGTTTCCAACCTCTTCTCTCTATAATGGTCCTTCTGCACCCCAATTGCCAACCTCTAGTTTCTGTAACAGTCTTTCTGCACCTCAGATTCCAACCTCTACTCTCGGTAATAGTCCTTTTAAGCCTCAGTATGAAACCTCTGCTGTCTGCAAAACTCCTTCTGCACCCCAGTTTCCAAACTGTGCTATCTGTAACAATCCATCTGCACCCCAGTCTCCAACCTCTGCTCTCTGTAAGAGTTCTTCTGCACCCCTGTCTCAAACTTTTTATCTCTAAATGATCCTTCTACACCTCAGTCTCCAACCTCTTCTCTCTGCAATGATCATTCTGCACCTCAGTCTCCAACCTCTGCTCTCTGCAATGATCCTTCAGCAATCCAGTCTTTAACCTCTGCTCTCTGCAACAGTCCTTCTGCACCCCAGTCTCCAAACTCTGCTCTCTGCTAAAGTACTTCTGTACCCGAGTCTCCAACATCTGCTATTTGTACCAGTCCTTGTACATCTCAGACTCCAACCTCTGCTTTCTGCAGCAGTTCTTTTACACCCCAGTAACCGAAATCTGTGCTGTGTAACGATCCTTCTGCACCTTAGTTTCAAACCTCTGCTCTGTTCAACGATCCTTTTGCACCCCAGTCTCAAACCTCTGATCTCTGTATCAGTCTTTCTGCACCACAGTCTCCAAACTCTGCTCTCTGCAAAAGTCCTTTTGCACCCAAGTCTCTAAACTCTGCTGTCTGCAACATTTTTTTACACCCCCTTCTCTAACCTTGCTCTCTGTAACAGTCCTTCTGCACCCCAGTCTCCAACATCTTTTCTCTGCAATGAACCTTCTTCTACCCAGTCTCCAAACTCTGCTCTCTGTAAAACTCCTTTTGTATCGCAGTCTCCAACCTCTTCTCTTTGTAACAGTCCATCTCCTCCCCAATTGCCAACATCTGCTTTCTGTAACAGTCCTTCTGCACCCCAGTCTCCAACATCTTTTCTCTTCAACGATCTTTCTAAACCTCAGTCTCCAACCTCTCCTCTCTGTAAAAGTCCTTCTGCACCTCAGTCTCCATTCTTTGCTCTCTGTAATTGTCATTATGCACCCCAGTCTCCAATCTCTGCTCTCTGTAACAATCCTTCTGCAACCCAGTCGCTCAAATCTGCTCTCTACAAAGGTCCTTTTGCAGCCCAGTCTAAAAACTCTTCTCTGTAACAGTCCTTCTGTACGGAACTCTCCAACCTCTTCTCTCTATAACGGTCGTTCTACACCCCAATTTCCAACCTCTGCTCTCTGTAACAGTCCTTCTAAGCCTCAGTCTGAAACTTCTGCTCTCTGCAACAATCTTTCTAAACAACAGTCTCCAAACTGTGCTATCTGTAACAATACTTCTGCACCCCAGTCTCCAAAATCTGCTCTCTGTATCAAGTTTTCTGCAACCCAGTCTCCAAACTCTGCTCTCTGTAACAGGCCTTCTGCACCCCAGTCTCCAACCTCTGCTCTCTGCAAAAGTCCTTCTACACCCCAGTCTCAAACCTCAGCTCTCTGCAACGATCCTTCTGCATTTCAGTCTACAATGTCTGCTCTCTTTAAGATCCTTCTGCACCCCGTTCTCCAAAATTTGCTCTCTGTTACAGTCATTCTACACCTCAGTCTCCAAACTCATCTCTCTGCAACGGCACTTCTGCACCCCAGTATCCAACCTCTGTTCTCTGCAGCTTTTTTTCTGCACCTCAGGCAACAAACTCTGCTCTCTGTAACAGTCCTTCTGCACCCCAGTCTCCAAACTCTACTTTCCGTATCAGTTATTGTGCACCCCAGTCTAAAACCTTTGCTCTCTGTAACAGTCCTTCTGCACCTAAGTCTTCAACCTCTGTTTTCTGCAAAAGTCCATCTGCACCCCAGTCTCCAACCTCTGCTCACTGCAAACGTCTTATTATAACCCAGTATCCAACATCTGCTCTCTGCAACGATCTTTCTGCATCCCAGTCTCCAACGTCTGCTGTCTGCAACAGTCCTTCTACACTCTAGTCTTTAACCTGTGCTCTCTGCTACAGTCCTTCTGCACCTGAGTCTCCAACATCTGCTCTTTGCAACCTTTCTTCTGCAACCCAGTCTCCAAACTCTGCTCTCTGTAACAGGTTTTCTGGAACCCAGTCTCCAAAATCTGCTCTCTGTAACAGGCCATCTGCACCCCCATCTCCAACCTCTGTTCTATGCAAAAGTCCTTCTACACCCCAGTCTTCAACTTCTGCTCTCTGCAACGATCCTTCTGCATCCCAGTCTCTAATGTCTGCTCTCTGTAAGATCCTTCTTCACAACGTTCTCCAAACTTTGCTGTCTGTAACAGTCATTCTGCACGTCAGTCTCCAACCTCATCTCTCTGCAACGGCCCTTGTGCACCCCAGTATCCAACCTCTGTTCTCTGCATCTGTCCTTCTGCATCCCAGGCTACAAACTCTGCTCTCTGTAACAGTCCTTTTGCACCCCAGTCTACAAAATCTACATTCCATATCAGTTATTGTGCACCCCAGTCTTAAACCTCTGCTCTCTGTAACAGTCCTTCTGCACCTCAGTCTCCAAACCTCTGCTTTCTGCACCAGTCCATCTGCACCTTAGTCTCCAACCTCTGCTCTCTGCAAACATCTTATTATACCACTGTATCCAACATCTGTTCTCTGCAAGGATCTTTCTGCATCCCAGTCTCCAACGTCTGCTCTCTGCAACAGTCCTTCTACACCCCAGTCTCCAACCTCTGCTCTCTGCTACAGTCTTTCTGCACCCAATTCTCAAACCTATGCTCTCTGCATCCTTTCTTCTAAACCCCATTCTCCAACCTGTGCTCTCTGAAACTATCCTACTGCACCCGAGTCTCCAAACTCTTCTCTCTGTAGTGATTCTTCTGCACCTCAGTCTCCAACCTCTGCTCTCTGCAACGATCCTTCTGCATCCCAGTCTCCCACATCTGCTCTCTGCAATGGTTCTTCTGCACCCCAGTCTCCAAACTCTGCTCTCTGTAACACTCCTTCTGTACGGCAGTCTCCAATGTTTTCTCTTTATAACGGTCCTTCTGCACCCCAATTTCCAACGTCTGCTCTCTGTAACAGTCCTTCTAAGCCTCAGTCTGAAACTTCTGCTCTCTGCAACAATTCGTCTAAACCCCAGTATCCGAACTGTGCTATCTGTAACAATCCTTCTGCAACCCAGTCTCCATCATCTGCTCTCTGTAACAGGCCTTCTGCACCCCAGTCTCCAACCTCTGCTCTCTGCAAAAGTCCTTCTACACCCCAGTCTCCAACCTCTGCTCTCTGCAACGATCCTTCTGCATCCCAGTCTCCAACGTGTGCTCTCTGTAAGATCCTCCTTCACCCCGTTCTCCAAACTTTGCTCTCTGTAACAGTCATTCTGCACCTCAGTCTCCAACCTCATCTCTCTGCAACGGCCGTTCTGCACCCCAGTATCGAAACTCTGTTCTCTGCAGCTGTTCATCTGCACCCCAGTCTACAAACTCTGCTCTCTGTAACAGTCCTTCTGCACCCCAGTCTCCAAACTCTACTTTCCGTATCAGTTATTCTGCACTCCAGTATAAAAACTCTGCTCTCTATATTACTCTTTCTGCACCTCAGTCTCAAACCTCTGCTCTCTGCAACAGGCCTTCTGCACCTCAGTCTCCAAGCTCTGCTCTGTGTAACAGTCCTTCTGCACATCAGTGTCCAACCTCTGATCTCTGTAAGGATCCTTCTGAACCTCATGTCTAAACTCTGCTCTCTGTAACAGGCCTTCTGCTCCACAGTCCTCAACCTCTGCATTTTGTAACAGTTCTTTTGAACCCCAGTCTCCATCCTTTGCTCTCTGTAAGAATCCTTTGACATTCCTGTCTCCAACCTCTCCTCTCTGTAAAAGTCCTTCTGCACCTCAGTATCCAAACTCTTCAATCTGTAACGGTCCTTATGCACCCCAGTCTCCATTATCTGCTTTCTGTATCAGTCCTTCTGCATCCAAGTCTTCTAACTCTGCTCTCTGCAACATATCTTCTGCACCCCAGTCTGCAACCTGTGCTCTCTGTGAAAATCCTTCTGCACCGCAGTCTCCAACATCAGCTCTCTGAAAGGATCCTTCTTCTATCCAGTCTTCAAAGTCTTCTCCCTTTAAAAGTTCTTTTGTATTGCAGTCTCCAACCTCTTCTCTTTGTAAGGGTTCATCTGCTCCCCAATTGCCAACCTCTGCTTTCTGTAACAGTCTTTCTACACCTCATTCTCCAACATCTGCTCTCGGCAACCATTCTTCTTCTATCCAGTCTCCAAACTCTGCTCTCTGCAAAAGTCCATTTGTATGGCAGTCTCCAACCTCTTCTCTTTGTAACGGTCCATCTGCTTCCCAATTGCCAACCTCTGCTTTGTGTAACAGTCCTTCTGCACCCCAGTCTCTAAACTCTTCTCTCTGCAAAGGTCCTTCTGCACCTCAGTCTCCAAGCTCTGCTCTGTATAAAAGTCCTTCTGCACCTCAGTCTCCAACCGTTTCTCCCTATAAGGATACTTCCGCAACCCAATTGCCAACCTCTGCTTCCTGAAACAGTCCTTCTGCACCGAAACCTCCAACCTCTGCTCACTGTAACAGTCCTTCTAAGCCTCAGTCTAAAACATCTGCTCTCTGCAACAATCCTTCTAAACCCAAGTCTCCAAACTGTGCTATCTGTAACAATCCTTCTGCACCCCAGTCTCAAACATCTGCTTTCTGTAACAGGCCTTCTGTACCCCATTCTCCAAACTCTTCTCTCTGCAAGGATACTTCTGAATCTCAGTCTTCAACCTCTGCACTTTGCAACAGTCCTTCTGCACCCCAGTCTCCAACCTCTGCTCTCTGTAAGATCCTTCTCCTCCCCGATCTCCAAACTTTGCTCTCTGGAACACTCATTCTGCATAACAGTCTCCAACCTCATCTCTCTGCAATGGCCCTTTTGCACCCCAGTATCAAACCTCTGTTCTCTGCAGCATTCCTTCTGCACCACAGGCTAGAAACTCTGCTCTCTCTAAAAGTCCTTCTGCACCCCAGTCTCCAACCTCTGCTCTCTGCTACAGTCCTTCTGCACCCCAATTTCCAACATCTGCTCTCTTCAAAATTTCTTCTGCACCCCAGTCTCCAACCTGTGCTCTCTGTAACTATCCTTCTGCACCCCGGTCTCCAAACTCTGCTCTCTGTAGCAATCCTTCTGTACCTCAGTCTCCAAACTGTGCTCTCTGCAACGATCGTTCTGCACCCCAGTCTTCAACATCTGTTCTCTGCAACAGTCCTTCTCACCCCAGTCTCCAGGCTCTGCTCTATTTAACATCCTTCTGCACCCCAGTTTCCAAACTCTGCTCTAGGTGACAGTCCTTCGGCACCCCAGTCTCCACCCGCTGCTCTTTGTAACAGTACTTCTGTACCGCAGTCTCCAATATCTGCTCACTGCAACATTTCTTCTGCACCCCAGGCTCCAATCTCTGCTCTCTGTAACTGTCTTTCTGACCCCAGTTTCCAAACTCTGCTCTCTTCAACGATCCTTCTGCACCTCAGTCTCCAAACTCTGCTCTCTGAAACAGTCCTTCTGCACCCCTGTCTCCAAACTCTTCCCTCTGTAACAGTGGTTCTGCATCCCTTCACCAAACTCTGCTCTCTGTAACAGGCCTTCTCCACTGAGTCTCCAACCTCTGTTCTCTGGAACAGTCCTTCTGCACCCCAGTCTCAAACGTCTGCTCTCTAAAATCTGCACCCAAGTCTACAACCTCTGTAATCTCCAAAAATCCTTCTGCACCTCAGTTTTCAAACTCTGACTTCTACAATGGTCCTACTGCACCCCAGTCTCTAATATCTGCTCTCTGCAACAATCATTTTGCTCCACAGTCTCCAACATCTGCTCTTTGCAAATGTCCTTCTGCACCCCAGTCTCCAACCTCGGCTCTCTGTAAGATCCTACTGCACCCCAGTTTCCCAACTCTGCTCTCTAACATTCCTTCTCCACCCAGTGCGTGCCCAACCTCTGCTCTCTGCAACAGGCCTTCTGCACGCCAGTCTTTAACCTCTGTTCTCGGCAACAGTCCTTCTGCACCTCAGTCTCCAAACTCTGCTCTGGGTATCATTTCTTCTTCACCTCAGTCTCCAACCTCTCCTATATGTAAGATCCCTTTGCAACCCAGTCTCCAAACTCTGCTCTCTGTAACTGTCCTTTTGCACCCCAGTCTCCAATCTCTGCTTTGTGCAACAGTTGGTCTGCACCCCATTCTTTAACCTCTGCTCTCTGAAAGATCCTTCTGCAATCCAGTCTCCAAACTTTCATCTCTGTCAAAGTCTATCTTCACCCCAGTCTCCAACCTCTGCTCTCTAACAATCCTTCTGCACCTCAGTCTCCAACATCTGCTCTCTGAAACGGTCCTTCTGCACCCCATTCTCCAACTTCTTTTGTCTGCAAGAGTCCTTCAGCACGTCATATCGAACCTCTACTCCCTGCAACAATCCTTCTGCACCATAGTCTCCATCTTTGGCTCTCTGCAACAGTTCTTCTGCAACCCAGTCTCCAACATCTACTCTCTGAATAAGAATGTCTCCACCCAAGTCTCCAACCTCTTCTCTCTGCAACAGTCCTTCTGCACCACAGTCTCCAACCTCTGCTTTCTGTATCAGTCTTTCTGCACCACAGTCTCCAAAATCTGCTCTCTGTAACAGTCCTTCTGCACCTCAGTCTGCAAACTCTGTTCTCTGCAGAAGTCCTTCTGCATCCCATTCTCAAACCTCTGCTCTTTTCAACAGTCCTTGTATACTCTAGTATCCAAACTCTGCTCTCTGTAACAGTCCTTCTATACTGCAGTCTCCAACCTCTGCTCTCTGTAAGGTTCATTCTGGACCCAAGTCTCCAACCTCTGCTTTCTGTATCAGTCCTTTTGCATCCCAGTCTCCAAACTCTGCTCTCTGTAACAGCCCTTCTGCACCCAGTCTCCAAACTTTCCTCTCTGTAACAGTCCTTCTACACCCCAGTCTTCAAAATCTACTCTCTGCAACAGTCCTTCTACACCCCAGTATTCAAACTCTGCTTTGTGTAACAGTCTTTTTGCAACCCAGTGTCCAATCTCTGCTCTCTGCAAAGATCCTTCTGCATCCCAGTCTCCAACATCTGCTCTCTGCAACCGTCCTTATGCACTCAAGTCTCCAAACTCTGGTCTCTGCAATGATCCTTCTGCACACCAGTCTCCAAACTCTGTTCTCTGCAATGATCCTACTGCACCTCAGTCACCAACCTCTGCTCTCTGTAACAATCCTTCTGAACCTCAGTCTCCAAACTCTGCTCTAGGTAATATTCTTCTGCAAACCAGTCCGCAAATCTGCTCTCTTTAACAGCCTTTCTGCACCCAGTCTCCAACATTTCCTCTCTGTAACAGGCCTTCTGCACCCTAATCTCCAAACTATGCTCTCTGTATCAGTCCTTCTGCACCGAGTTCTTAAACTCTGCTCTCTGTAACAGTATTTCTGAATCTCAGTCTCCTACCTCTGCTCTCTGCAACAGTTCTTCTGCACCCTAGTGTCCAACATCTGCTCTCTGTAACAGTCCTTCTGCACCATATTTTCCACCTCTGCTCTCTGTTACAGTCTTTGTATACCGCAGTCTCCAACTTCTGCACTCTGTAAAAGTCCATGTGCACCTCAATTTCCAAACTCTGCTTTCTGTAACCGTCCTTCTGCACCTCAGTCACCAAATTCTGCTCTCTGTAACCGTCCTTCTGCACCTCAATCTCCACCCTCTGCTCTTTATAACAGTCGACCTGCACCTCAGTCACCAACCCCTGGTCTCTGTAAGATCCTTCTGCAACCCAGCCTCAAAACTATGCTCTCTATAAAAGTTTTTCTGCAAACCAGTCTTCAACCTCTGCTCTCTGTTGCAGGCCTTCTTCCCCCCAGTCTTAAAACTCTGCTCTCTGAAACAGTCTTTCTGCACGCCAGTTTCCAACCTCTACTCTCTGTAACGGTCCTACTGCACACCAGTCTCCCACCTCTGCTTTCTATATCATAATTTTTCACCCCAGTCTCCAATGTCTGCTCTCTGTAACAGTCCTTCTGCATCTCAGTCTCCAAACTCTGCTCTCTGCAACAGTCCTTATGCACCCCAGGCTCCAACCTCTGTTTTCTGCAGAATTCCTTCTGCACCCCAGTTTCCACTTTGCTCTCTGCAATGATTCTTCTGCAACTGAGTCTCCAACTTTTGCTCTCTTCAATGATCCTCCTGCACACCAGTCTCCAACGTCTGCTTTCTGCAACAGTTTTTCTGCACCCCAGTCTCCAACTTCTTGTCTCTATAAGATCCTGCTGCACCTCAGTTTCCAAACTTTGCTCTCTGTGACATTCCTTCTGCAACCCAGTCTCCAAGCTCTAGTTTCGGTAACAGTTCTTCTGTACTGCAGTCTCCAAACTCTGCTCTCTGAAACAGTCCTTCTGAACCCAAGTGTCCAACCTCTGCTATCTGCAACAGTGTTTCTGCACCTCACTCTCAAACTTCTGCTCTCTGTAACAGGACTTCTGAACCCCAGTCTCCAACAGCTTTGCTCTTTAACAGTTCTTCTGCACCCCAATCTCCAAACTCTGCTCTCTGCAACACTCCTTCTGCTCCCCAGTCTCCATGGTCTGGTCTCTGAAAGAATTTTTCTGCACCCCAGTCTCCAACCTCTTCTCTAAGTAAAAGTCCTTCTGCACCTCAGTCTGCAACATCTTCTCTCTGTAACGATCCTTCATCACCTCAGTCTCCAAACTCTGCTCTCTGTAACAGGCCTTCTTCACCCTAGTCTCCCACCTCTGCTCTCTGTATTAGTCTTTCTGTACCCCAGTAACCTTCCTCTGCACTCTGTAACAATCCTTCTGCACCTCTGTCTCCAACCTCTCCTCTCTGCAATGGTCCTTCGAGACCCCAGTCTCCAACCTCTGCTCTCTGCAACAGTTCTTCTACACCGCAATCTCCAACCTCTACTCACTGCAACAGTCATTCTGCACCCCAGTCTCCAACATCTGATCTCTGCAACAGTTCTTCTCCACCCCAGTCTCCAACCTCTGCTTTCTGCAACGATCCTTCTGCATCCCAGTCTCCAACAACTGCTCTCTGAAACAGTTTTTATGCACCCCAATCTCCAACTTCTGCTCTCTTCTACAGTACTCCTGCACCACAGACTGCAAACTCTGCTCTCTGTAATATTTCTTTTGCACCCCAGTATCCAACCTGTGCTCTTTGTAACTGTCAAGCTGCACCCCAGTCTCCAAACTCTGCTCTCTGTAGCGATCCTTCTGCACTTCATTCTCAAACATCTGCTCTCTGCAACGAACTTTCTGTACCCCAGTCTCCATCCTCTGCTCTCTTTAAGAATCCTTTTGAACCCCAGTCTCCAACGTCTCCTCTCTGTAAAATTCCTTCTGCACCTCAGTCTCCAAGTTCTGCAATCTGTAGCAGTCCTTCTGCACCCCAGTCTCAAACCTCTGCTTTCAAAAATTATCTTTCTGCACCTCAGTCTCCAACCTCTGCTCTCTTTAATAGTCCTTCTGCACCCCAGACTCCAAAATCTGCTCTCTGCAATGATCCTCCTTGTCCCCAGGCTCCAAAATCTGCTATCTGCAACGGTCCTCCTACACCCCAGTTTCTAAACTCTGCTCTCTGTAACAATCCTTCTGCACCTCAGTCTCCAAACTCTGCTCTCTGAAACAGTCCTTCTGCACCCCAGTCTCGAACATCTGCTCTCAGTAACAGTTCTGCTGCACCCCAATGGCCAAACTCTACTCTCTGCAACACTTTTTCTGCACCCTAGGCTCCACACTCTACTCTCTGTAAAAGTTCTTCTGCACCCCAGTCTCCAAAATCTTCTCTCTGCAACACTCCATCTGCATCCCAGTCTCCAACCTCTGCTCTCTGAAACAATCCTTCTTCACCTCAGTTTCAAAACTCTGTCCTCTGCACCTCAGTCTCTAAAACTTTACTCTCTGTAACTGTTCTTCTGCACCTCATTCTTTAACCTCTGCTCTCTGTAGGATCCTTCCCCAACTCAGTCTCCAAACTCTGCTCTCTGTAACAGTCTTTCTGCACACCAGTCTCTAAACTCTGCTCTCTGCACTGATCCTTCTTCACACCAGTCTCCAAACTCTGCTCTCTGAAACAGTACTTCTGAACCATAGTCTCCAACATTTGCTCTCTGCAACAGTTCTTCTGCAACTCAGTCTGAAAACTCTGCTCTCTGCAACGATCCTTCTGCACCTCAGTCTCCTACCTCTGCTCTCTGTAAGACCCTTCTGCATCCCAGTCTCCAAACTTTGCTCTCTGTAACAGTCCTTCTGCACAACAGTTTCAAACCTCTGTTCTCTGTAAAAGAAATTCTGCAACCCAGTCTAAAACTTCTGCTCTCTGTAAAAGGCCTTCTGATACCCAGTCTCCAAACTCTTCTCTCTGCAATGATTATTCTCCACAACAGTCTCAAACCTCTGCTCTCGGCAAAAGTCTTTCTGCATCCTTGTCTCCAACCTCCGCTCTCTGTAAGATTCTTATGCACTCCAGTCTCCAACCTCTCCTATCTGTAATAATCCTTCTGCAACCCAGTTTCAAACATCTGCTCTCTGCAACAGTTCTTCTGCACCGCATTCTGAAAACTCTTCTCTCTGCAACGACATTTCTGCACCCCAGTCTCCTACCTCTGCTCTCTTTAACAGTTCTTCATTACCTGTGTCTCCCAACTCTGCTCTTTTAAGATCCTTCTGCAACCCAGTCTTTAAACTCTGCACTCTGTAACAGTCCTTCTGCACAAAAGTCTCCAAACTCTGCTCTCTGTAACAGTCCTTCTTCACCTCAGTCTCAAACCTCTACTCTCTGTAACAGTCATTCTGTACCTCAGTCTGAAACCTCTGCTCTCTGCATGATCCTTCTACACCCAGTCTCCAACCACTGCGCTCTGTAACAGTCCACCTACACCTCAGTAACCAAACTCTGCTCTTTGTAAGATCCTTCATAAACCCAGTCTCCTAACACTGCTCTCTATAACAGTCCTTCTGCACCCCACTCTCCAACCTCTCCTCTTTGTAACAGGCCTTCTGCACGCCAGTCTCCAAACTCTGATCTCTGCAACGATATTTCTGCACCCCAGTCTCCAACCACTGCTCTCTGAAATGATCCTACTGCACCCCAGTCTCCAACCTCTGATCTCTGCAACAGTACTTCTGCACCTTAGTCTCCAACTTCTGCTCTCTGTAAGATCCTTCTGCACCCGTGTCTCCAAGTTCTGCTCCTTGCAATGATCCTTCTGCAACCCAGTCTCCAAACTCTTCTCTATGTAAAAGAATTTCTGCACCACAGTCTCCAATCTCTGCTCTCTGCAACAGTCTTTCTGCACTGCAGTCTCCAACTTCTGCTCTCTGTAACGGTCTTTCGGCACCGCAGACTCCAATCTCTTCTTTCTGTATCAGTCCTTCTTCACCCCAGTCTTTAACTTCTGTTCTCTTTAAGCGTCCTCTTGAACCTCAGACTCCAACCTCAGCTCTCTGTAAAAGACCTTCTGCAACCCAGTCTCCAAAATCTGCTCTCTGCATCAGTCCTTCTGCACCCCAGTCTCCAACCTCTGCTCTCTGCAACAGTCCTTCTGCACCAAAGTCTTTAAACTCTGCTCTATGTAATAGGACTTCTGCACCTGAGTCTCAAACCGCTGCTCTCTGCAACAGTCCTTCTGCACTCCAGTCTCCAACCTCTTCTCTCTGCAACAGTCCTTCTAAACCCCAGTCTCCAACCTCTGCTCTCTGCAGCGATCCTTCTGCATCCCAGTCTCCAACAACTGCTCTCTGAAACAGTTTTTCTGCACCCCAATCTCCAACTTCTGCTGTTTGCTACAGTACTCCTGCACCACAGTCTCCAAACTCTGCACTCTGCCATATTTATTCTGAACCCCAGTATCCAACCTGTGCTCTTTGTAACTGTCAAGCTGAACCCCAGTCTCCAAATTCTGCTCACTGTAGCGATCTATCTGCACTTCATTCTCAAACATCTGCTCTCTGCAACGAACCCTCTGTACCCCTGTCTCAATCCTCTGCTCTCTGTAAGAATCCTTTTGCACCCCAGTCTCCAAAGTCTCCTCTCTGTAAAAGTCCTTCTGCACCTCAGTCTCCAAGTTCTGCAATTTTTAACAGTCCTTCTGCACCCCAGTCTCAAACCTCTGCTTTCAAAAATGATATTTCTGCACCTCAGTCTCCAACCTCTGCTCTCTTTAATAGTCCTTCTGCACCCCAGTCTCCAACATCTGCTCTCTGCAACAATCCTCCTTGTCCCAAGGCTCCAACCTCTGCTATCTGCAATGGTCCTCTTACACCCCAGTTTCTAAACTCTGCTCTTAACTGTCCTTCTGCACTCCAGTCTCCAACCTTTCCTCTCCGTAACAGGCCTTCTGCACGCCAGTCTCCAAACTCTTCTCTCTGTAGCAGGCCTTCTGCACCCCAGTCTCCAAAATCTGCTCTCTGCAACAATCCTTCTGCACCCCAGTCTCCAACATCTGCTCTCTACAATGATCCTACTGAAACCCAGTCTCCTACATCTGATCTCTGCAACAGTCCTTCTGCACCTCAGTCTCCAAATTCTGCTCTCTGTAAGATCCTTAAGCACCCCAGTATCCAACCTCTGCTCTCTGTAACAGTCTTTCTGCTTCCACGTCTCCAACCTCTGCTCTCTGTAACAGGACTTCCGCACGTCAGTCTCCAACGTCTGCTCTCTGCAACAGTCCTTCTGCATCCCAGTCTCCAACCTCTGCTTTCCACAACAGTCCTTCTGCACCCTAGTTACCAACATCTGCTCTCTGCAACGACCCTTCTGCACCCCAGTCTCCTACCTCTGCTCTCTGTAACAGTCTTTATACACCTCAGTCTCCCAACTCTGCTATCTGTAAGACCCTTCTGACACCCAGTCTTTAAACTCTGCACTCTGTAACAGTCCTTTTGCACCCCAGTCTCCAAACTCTGCTCTCTCTAACAGTCCTTCTGCACCCCATTCTCCAACCTTTGCTCTCTGCAATGATCATACTGCACCCAGTTTCCAACTTCTGATCTCTACAAGAGTCCTTCTGCAGCTCATTCTCCAACTTCTGCTCTCTGTAAGATCCTTCTGCACACCTGTCTCCAAGCTCTGCTCCTTTCAACTATCCTTCTGCACCCCATTCTCCAACATCTACTCTATGTAAAAGGAGTTCTGCACCTCAGTCTCCAATCACTGCTCTCTTCAACAGTCCTTCTGCACCACAGTCTCAAAACTCTGGTCTCTGTAATATCCTTCTGCACTCCAGATTCTAAACTCTTTTCTCTGTAACATTCCTTCTCTTCCCCAGTCTTTATCCTCTGCTTTGTGCAAGTGTCCTGTGGCACCCCAGTCTCCAACCTCTGTCCTCTGCAACAGTCTTTCTTTTCCCAGTCTCTAACATCTGCTCTCTGTAACAGTCCTTCTGTACCGCAGTCTCCAACCACTGCTCTCTGTAACGGGCATTCTGCACCCCAGTCTCCAAATACTGCTTTCTTTATCAGTTCTTCTGAACCTCAGTCTCAAAACTCTGCTCTCTGTATCTATCCTTCTGCACCTCAGTCTCCAACCTGTGCTCTCTATAAAATTCCTTCTGCACCCCAGTCTCCAACCTTTGCTCTCTGTAACAGTTTTTATATACCGCAGTCTCCAAACTCTGGTCTCTGTAACGGTCCTCCTGCACCCCAATTTTCAACCTCTACTTTCTGTAACAGTCTTTTTGCACATCAGTCTGATACCTCTGCTCTCTACACGATCCTTCTGCACCCTAGTTTCAAAACATTGCTCTATGTAACAGTCCACCTGCACCTCAGTCTCCACCCTGTCCTCTCTATAACAGGCCTTCTGCATGCCAGTCTTCAAAGTCTTCTCTCTGTAGCAGGCCTTCTGCACCCCAGTCTCCAACCTCTGCTCTCTGCAATGATTCTAGTGCACCCCAGTCTCCAACCTCTGATCTCTGCAACAGTCCTTCTGCACCACAGTCTCCAAATTCTGCTCTCCGTAAGATTCATCTGCACCCCTGTATCCAACCTCTGCTCTCTGTAACAGTCCTTCTGCATCCAAGTCTCCAACCTCTGCTCTCTGTAGCAGGACATCCAAACCTCAGTATCTAAACTCTGACCTCTGCAACAGTCCTTCTGCAGCATATTCTCCAACCTCTGTTCTCTACAACAGTCCTTCTGCACTCTAGTTACCAACATCTGCTCTCTGCAACGACGCTTCTGAGCCCCAGTCTCCAACCTCTGCGCTCTGTAACAGTCCTTCTGTTCCTCAGTCTCTCAACTCTTCTCTCTGTAAGATCCTCCTGCAACCCAGTCTTTAAACTCTGCACTCTGTAACAGTCCTTCTGCACAACAGTCTACAACCTCTGCTCTCTGTAAAAGGCCTTCTGCACCCGAGTATCCAACATGTGCTCTCTGCAACAGTCCTTTTGCACCCCAGTCTCCAAACTCTGCTCTCTGTAAGATCCAGCTGAACCCCAGTCTTCAACCTCTGCTCTCTGTAACAGTCCTTCTGCACCCCAGTCTCCATCTCTGATCTCTGTAACAGTCCTTCTGCCCCTCAGTCTCCAACCTCTGCTCTATTTAATAGTCCTTTCTGCACCCCAGTCTCTAAAATCTGCTCTCTGCAACAGTTTTTCTGAACCCCAATTTCCAACATCTGTTCTCTGCAGCAGTCCTTCTGAACCCCAGTCTGTAAACTCTGCTCTTTGCAACGATTCTTCTGGAAACCTGTCTCCAATGTCTTCTCTCTGCAACAGTCCTTCTGCACCACAGTCTCCAACCTCTTCTCTCTTTAAGATTCTTCTGCACTCTAGTTTCCAAACTCTGCTCTCTGTAACATTCCTTCTCCACCCCAGTCTTCAACCTTTTTCCTCTGCAAGAGTTTTCTGCTCCCCAGATTCAGAGATCTGCTCAATGAAACAGTCCTTCCGGACCTCAGTCTCGCAACTCTGCTCTATGTAAGATCCTTCTGCACTTCAGTTTCAAAACTCTGCTCTCTGTAACATTCCTTCTCCACCACAGTCTACAACCTCTGTCCTCAGCAACAGTCCTCTGCTCTCAAGACTCCGATATCTTCTCTCTGTAACAGTCCTTCTGTACTGCAGTCTCCAACCTCAGCTCATTGTAACGGTCCTTCTACATCCCAGTCTCCAACCTCTGCTTTCTGTAAAAGTCTGTCTGAACCCCAGTCTCCAATCTCTGTTCTCTGTATCTATCCTTCTGCACCTCAGTCTCCAACCTCTGTTCTATGTAAGAGTCCTTCTGGACCCCATTCTTCAACCTCTGCTCTCTGTAGCAGACTTATACCGCAGTATCCAAACTCTGCTCTCTGTAATGGTCTTTCTGCACACCAATTTCCAAACTCTGCTTCCTGTAACAGTCCTTCTGCACCTTTGTCTCCAAACTCTCTTCTTTGTAACAGTCCTTCTACACCTCAGTCTCCAACCTCTGCTCTCTGTAACAGTCCTTCTTCACCTCAGTCTGAAATCTCTGCTCTCTGCACGATCCTTCTGCACCCCAGTTTCAAACCACTGCTCTCTGTAACAGTCCACCTGCACCTCAGTCTCCAACCTCTGCTCTCTGTGAGATTCTTCAGCAAACCAGTCTCCAAACACTGCTCTCTATAACAGTCCTTCTGCACCCCAGTCTCCAACCTCTCCTCTCTGTAACAGGCCTTCCTCACGCCAGTCTCCAAACTCTGCTCTCTGCAACAATCCTTCTGCACCCCAGTCTCCAACCTCTGCTCTCTATAATGATCCTACTGCACACCAGTCTCCAACCTCTGATCTCTACAACAGTCCTTCTGCACCTCAGTCTAAATTCTCTGCTCTCTGCACGATCCTTCTGCACCCCAGTCTCTAACACCTACTCTTTGTAACAGGACTTCTGCACCTCAGTCTCCAACCTTTTCTCTCTGTAACAGGCCTTCTGCAGGCCAGTCTCCAAACTCTACTCTCTGTAGCAGGCCTCGGCACCCCAGTTACAAAAATCTGCTCTCTGCAATGATCCTTCTGCACCCAAGTCTCAAACCTTACTTTTTGCAATGATCCTAGTGCACCCCAGTCTCCAACCTCTGATCTCTGCAACAGTGCTTCTGCACCTCAGTCTCCAAATTCTGCTCTCTGTAAGATCCTTCTATACCCCTGTATCCAACATCTGCTCTCTGTAACAGTCCTTCTGCATCTGAGTCTCCAAACTCTGCATTCTGTTACAGGCCTTCCATACCTCAGTCTCCAACCTCTGCTCTCTGCAACAGTCCTCTGCATCCCAGTCTCCAAACTCTGCTCTTTACAACAGACCTTCTGCAGCCCAGTCTCCAAATTCTGCTCTCTGCAACAGTTCTGCACCTCAGTCTGAAAACTCTGCTCTCTGCAACGACCCTTCTGCACCCCAGTCTCCTACCTCTGCTCTCTGTAACAGTCCTTCTACACCTCAGACTCCAAACTCTGCTCTCTGTAAGACCCTTCTGCAGCCCAGTCTTTAAACTCTGCACTCTGTAACAGTCGTCCTGAAGAACAGTCTTTAAACTCTGCTCTCTATAACAGGACTTCTGCACCCCATTCTCCGACCTCTTCTCTCTACAACAATTCTTCTCCACACCAGTCTCCAACATCTGCTCTCATCAACAGTCCTTTGCACCCCAGTCTCCAAACTCTGCTGTCTATAAGATCCATCTGAACCCCAGTCTCCAACCTCTGCTCTCTGTAACTGTCCTTCTTCACCCCAGTCATCAAACTCTGCTCTCTGTAACAATCCTTCTGCACCTCAGTCTCCATCTTCTGCTCTATGTAACAGTCCTTCTGCACCCCAGTCTCCAAACTCTGCTCTCTGCAAAGATCTTTCTGGACCCCAGTCTCCAACATCTGCTCTCTGCAAAAGTCCATCTGCACCACAGTCTCCAACCTCTGCTTACTGTAATATCCTTCTGCACTCCAGTTTCCAGACTCTGCTCTTTGTAACATTATTTCTCCACCCCAGTCTCCAACCTGTTTTCTCTGAAACAGTACTTCTGCTCCCCAGACTCCAAGATCTGCTCTCTTTAACAGTCTCCAACCTGTGCTCTTTGTAAGGGTCCTTCCACACCCCATTCTCCAACCTCTGCTCTTGGTAACAGTCCTTCTGCACCCCAATTTCCAAACTCTGCTTCCTCTAACAGTCCTTCTGCACCTGAGACTCAAAACTCTTCTCTGTGTAACAGTCCTTCTACACCTCAGTCTCCAACGTTTGCTCTTTGTAACCGTCCTTCTGGAACTCAGTCTGAAACCTCTGCTCTCTGCACGATTCTTCTGCACCCCAGTCTCAAACCACTGCTCTCTGTCCCAGTCCACTTGCACCTCTGTCTCCAACCTCTGCTCTCTGTAAGATCCTTTACAACCCAGTCTCCAAACTCTGCTCTCTATAACAGTACTTCTGCACCCCAGTATCCAAACTCTCCTCTCTGCAACAGTCCTTCTGCACCCCACTCTCGAATATCTGCTCTCCGCAACAGTCCTTCTGAACCTCAGTCTGAAAACTCTGCTCTCTGAAACCACCCTTCTGCACGCAAGTCTCCTAATTCTGCTCTTTGTTACAGTCCTTCTGCACCTCATTCTCCCAACTCTGCTCTCTGTAATATCCTTCTACAACCCAGTCTTTAAACTCTGCACTCTGTAACAGTTCTTCTGCACAATAGTCTCCATACTCTGCTCTCTGTAACAGGACTTCTGCAACCCAGTCTCCAACCTCTGCTCTCTGTAACAGTCATTTTGTACTGCAGATTCCAAACTATTCTCTCTATAACGGTTCTTCTGCACCTCACTCTCCAACCTCTGCTTTCTCTATCAGTCCTTCTACACTCAAGTCTTCAACCTCTGCTCTCTGTAACAGTCCTTCTGCACCTCAGTCTCGAAAGTCTGCTCTCTGCAACAGTCCTTCTACACGCAAGTCTCCAACTTCTACACTCGGCAACAGTCTTTTTGCACCTCAGTCTTCAACATCTACTCTCTGTAACAGTCCTTCTGCACCCCAGTCTCTAAAATCGGCTCTCTGTAACAGTCCTTCAGCACCCCAGTCTCCACACTCTTCTCTCTGCAATGATCCTGTTACACCCATGTCTCCAAACTCTGCTCTCTGCAACAGTTCTTCTGCACCCCAGTCTCCAACATCTGCTCTCTGCAACAGTTTTTTTAAACCTCATTCTGAAAACTCAGCTCTCTGCAATGATCCTTGTTTACCAAAGTCTACAACCTCTACTCTCTCTGACAGTCCTTCTGCCACCCAGTCTCCAAACGCTGCTCTATGTTACAGGCCTTCTGATCCCCAGTCTCCAAGCTCTGCTCTGTGTAACAGGTCTTTTGCACCTCAGTCTCGAACCTCTTCTCTCTGCAACGATCTTTCTGCACCCCATTCTCCAACCTCTGCTCTCTGCAACAGTCCTATTGAACCCCAGTCTCCTACCTCTGCTCTCTGTAAGATAATTCTGCACACCTGTCTCCAACCTCTGCTCTCTTAAACAGTACTTCTGTACCACAGTCTCCAACATCTATTATCTGTAACGGTCCTTCTGCACCCCAGTCTCCAAACTCTGCTTTCTGTATCCGTCGTTCTGCACCCCAGGCTTCAACCTCTGCCATCTGTAACAGTCCTTTCCCACAGTCTCCAACCTCTGGTATCTGCAACAGTCCTTCTGCACCCCAGTCTGGAAACACTGCACTCTGCACACTACTTCTGCACACAGTCTCCAACCTCTGCTCTCTTCAAAAGTCCTTCTTCACCTCAGTCTCCAAACACTGCGCTCTGTAACAGTTTTTCTGCACCCCAGTCTTCAACAACTGCTCTCTGCAATAGGCCTTCTGCACACCATTCTCTAAAATCTGCTCTCTAGAACAGTCCTTCTATACACCAGTCTCCATAATCTAGTCTCTACACCGATCCTTCTGCACTCCAGTCTCCAATATCTGCTCTCCGCAACAATCCTTCTGCACCCCAGTCTCCAAATTTTCTTCTCTTTAGGATCCTTCTGCTCCCTAGTCTCCAAACTCTACACTCAGTATCAGTCCTTTTGCACCCAGTCATCAAACACTGCTCCCTGTAACAGTTTTTCTTCACCTCAGTCTTAAACAACTGTTCTCTGCAAAAGTCCTTCTGAACCCCAGTCTCCAACCTCTGCTCTCTAGAACAGTCCTTTTATACCAAAGCCTCCATAATCTACCCTCTGAAACAATCCTTCTGCACCCCAGTCTCCAACGTCTGCTCTCTGCAACAATCCTTCTGCACCCCAGTCTCCAAAATTTTCTCTCTGTAAGATTTTTCTACACCCCAGTTTCCAAACACGGCTCTCTGTAACATTCCTTCTACACCCCAGTCTCCAACGTCTTCCCTCTGCAATGCTCCCTCTGCACCCCACTCTCCAACCTTGATCTCTACAACAGTTCTTCTGTACCGCAGTCTTCAACCTCGGTTCTCTGTAAGGTTCCTTCTGCACCCCAGTCTCCATCCTCTGCTTTCTGTATCAGTCCTTCTGCACCACAGTCTCCAAACTCTGCTCTCTGAAACAGTCCTTCTGCACCTCACTCTTAAACATCTGCTCTCTGCAACAGTCCTTCTCCACCCCAGTCTCCATCCTCTGCTCTCTGTAACAGTCCTTCTGTACTGAAGTTTCCAAACTCTTCTCTCCGTAACGGTTCTTCTGCACCCCACTCTCCAACTTCTGCTTTCTCTATAAGTCTTTCTGCACTCAAGTCTCCAACCTCTGCTCTCTGTAAGAGTCCTTCTTCACCTCAGTCTCCAACTTCTGCACTCTGTTACAGTCCTTCGGTATTGCAGTCTCCAAACTCTGCTCTCTGTAATGGTCCTTCTGGACCCCAGTCTCCAAACTCTGCTTTCTATATCAGTCCTTTTCCACCATGGTCTCTAAACTCTGCTTTCTGTAACAGTCCTTCTGCAACTCAGACTACAATTTCTGCTCTCTGCTACAGTCCTTCTGCGCCCTAATATCCAAACTCTGCTCTCTTGAAAAGTTTTTCTGCACCTCAGTGTCCAAACTCTGCTCTCTGTAAGATCCTTCTGAAACCCAGTCCACAACCTCTGCTTTCTGCAATGGTCCTTCTGCACCCCAGCCTCTAACCTCTGTTCTCTACAACAGTTATTCTGCACCCCAGTCTAAAACCTCTGCTCTCTGTAACATTCCTTCTGTACCGCAGTCTCCAACCTCTGTTGTCTTTAAGGGTCCTTCTGCACCTCAGTCTCCAACCTCTTCTCTCTGTAAAAGTGCTTCTGCACCTCAGTCTCCAAATTTTGCTCTCCTTAATATCTTTCTGCAACCCAGTATTCAAACTCTGCTCTCTGTACCAATCCTTCTGCACCCCAGTCTCCAAACTCTGCTGTCTGTAACAGGCCTTCTGCACCCCAGTCTCTAAACTCTGCTCTCTGTATCAGTCCTTCTGCACCCCAGTCTCCAACCTCTGGTCTCTGCAACGATCCTTCTGCACCCCAGTCTTGTAGCTCTGTTCTCTACAACACTTCTTCTGCACCACAGTCTCCAAACACTGCTCTCTGTAACAGACTATCTGTTCCGCAGTATCCAACCTCTGTTTCCTTTAAGGGTTTTTCTGCCCCCGAATTTCCAACCTCTGCTTTCTGTATCAGTCCTTCTGCACCACAGTCTCCAAACTCTGCTCTGTAACAGTCCTTCTCCAACACAGTCTGCAACCTTTGCACTCTGCAATTGTCCTACTGCATTCCAGTCTCCAACCTCTGCTCTCTGCAACAGTCCTTCTACACCCCAGTCTCCAACCTATGCTCTCTGTAACAGTACTTTTGTACTGCAGTTTCCAAACTCTTCTCTCTGTAACGATCCTTCTGCACCCCACTCTTAAACCTCTGCTTTCTCTATCAGTCCTTCTGCACTCAGTCTCCAACCTGTGCTGTGTAACAGTCATTCTGCACCTCAGTCTCTATCATCTGCTTGCTTCAACAGTTTTTGGAACCCCAAACTCCAACCTCTGCTCTCTGCAACAGTCCTATACCCAAGTCTCCAACCTCTGCACTCTGCAAGAGTCCTTCTCCACCTCAGTCTTTAACCTCTTCTCTTTGCAAAGGTCTTTCTGCACCTCAGTCTTCAACATCTACTCTCTTTAACAGTCCTTCTGCACCTCAGTCGCCAACCTCTGCTCTCTGTAAGATTCTTCTAAAAACCAGTCTCCAAACTCTGCTTTCTATAAAACTCCTTCTTCACCCAAGTCTCAAAATTCTGCTGTCTGTGACACTCTTTCAGCACCCCAGTCTGCACACTATGTTCTCTGCAATGATCCTTCTACACCCAAGTCTCCTACCTCTGCACTCTGCAACAGTTCTTCTGCACCCCAGTCGCAATTTCTGCTCTCTGCAACAGTTTTTCTAAACCTCATTCTGAAAACTCTGCTCTCTGAAAGGATCCTTTTGAACCCCAGTCTCCAACCTCTGCTCTCTCTGACAGTCCTTCAGCACCTCAGTCACCAACCTCTGCTCTCTTTAAGATCTTTATGCCAGTCAGTCTCCAAATTCTGCTGTATGTTACAGGTCATCTGCTCCCCAGTCTCCAAGCTCTGCTCTGTGTAACAGGCCTTCTGCACCTCAATATCCAACATCTTCTCTCTGCAACAATCCCTCTGCACCCCATTCTCCAACCTCTTCTCTCTGCATCATTCCTATTGCACCCCAATCTCCAACCTCTGCTCTCTGTAAGATCCTTCTGCACACGTGTCTCAAACCTCTGCTCACTTTAACAGTCCTTCTGTACAGCAGTCTCTAACCTCTATTCTCTGTAAAAGTCTTTCTGCACCCCAGTCTCTAAACACTGCACTCTGCAAGTCCTTCTGCACCCAGTCTCCAACCTCTCCTCTCTGCGACAGTCCTTCTGCACCTTAGTCTCTAAACACTGCTTACTGTAACAGTTTTTCTACACCTCAGTCTTTAACAACTGCTCTCTGCAACAGTACTTCTTCACCCAAGTCTCCAAACTCTGCTCTCTAGAACAGTCCTTCTATACACCAGTCTCCATAATCTACTCTCTGCAATGATCCTTCTGCACCCCAGTCTCCAAAGTCTGCTCTCTGCAACAATCCTTCTGCACCACAGTCTGCAACATCTGCTCTCTGTAATAGTCCTTCTGTACTGCAGTCTCCAACCTCTGCTCTCTGTAACAGACCTTCTGCACCCAAGTCTCCAAACTCTGCTCTCTTTAAAACTCCTTCTGCACTCCATTCTCCAACCTATGCTCTCTGTAAGAAAATTCTGCACACCTGTCTCCAACCTCTGCTCTCTGTAACAGACCTTCTGCACCCAAGTCTCCAAACTCTGCTTTATGCAACAGTCCTTCTATTCCCCAGTTTCCAACATCTGCTCTCTGCAAAAGTCCTTCTACACCCCAGTCTCAAACCTCTGCTCTCTGAAACAGTTCTTCTACACCCCAGTCTCCATACTCTGCTCACCCCTATGATCCTTCTGCACCCCAGTCTCGAACCATGCTCTCTGTAAATGTCCTTCTGTACCGCAGTCTCCAAACTCTTTTTTCCGTAAGTGTCCTTATGTACTCCAGTATCCAACCTCTACTTTCGGTATCAGGAGTTTTGAACACAGTCTCCAAACTATGCCCTCTGTATCATTCCCTCTGCAACTCAGTCTGCAACTTCTGCTTTCTGAAACAGTCCTCTTGAACCCCAGTCTCCATCCTCTGCTCTCTGCAACAGTTCTTTTGCACACCAGTCTCCAACATCTGCTCTCTTCAACAGATCTTCTCCACCCCAGTCTCCAACCTCTGCTCTTTTTAACAGTCCTTCTGTACTGCAGTCTCCAACCACTGCTCTCTGTAAGGGTCCTTCTGCACACGAGTCTCCAAGCTCTGCTTTCTGTATTAGCCCTTCTGCACCCGAGTCCCCAACGTTTGTTCTGTGTAACTGTCCTTCTGCACCTTAGTCTCCAAATTCTGCTCTCTGCTACACTCCTTCTTCACCCCTATCTCCAAACTCTACTCTCTGCAACAGTCCTTCTACAGCCCAGTCTAAAACCTCTGCTCTCTGCAACAGTCCTTCTGCAACCCAGTCTCCAACCTCTGCTATCTGTATCAATAATTCTGCACCTCAGTCTCCAAGCTCTGCTCTCTGCATCGGTTCTTCTACACCTCAGTCTCCAAACTCTACTCTCTGCAACAGTGCTTCTGCACCTCAGTCTCCAAACCCTGATCTCTGTAAAATAATTCTGCAACGCAGTCTACAAACTCTGCTCTCTGTAACAGTCATTCTGCACCCCAGTCTCCAAACACTGCTCTTTTTAACAGGCCTTCTGCACCCCAGTCTCCAAACTCTGCTCTCTTTATCAGTCCTACTGCACCCCAGTCTCCAACCTCTGCTCTCTGCAACAATCTTTCTGCACCCTGCCTCCAACCTGTGCTCGCTGCAAAAGTCCTTCTTCACCAGTCTCCAACATCTGCTCTCTGCAACAGTTCTTCTGTACCTCAGTCTGAAAACTCTGCTCTCTGAAACAATCCTTCTGCACCCCAGTCTCAAAACTCTGCTCGCTGTAACAGTCTTTCTGTACATCAGTCTCCAAACTTTTCTTTCTGTAACACCCTTCTGAAACCCAGTCTGGAAAACTCTACTCACTGAAACAGTCGTTCTGCACCCCAGTCTCCAAACTCTGCTCTCTGTAACAATAATTCTGCACCTAAATCTCCAACCTCTGCTCACTGCAAAGGTGCTTCTGCACCCCAGTCTTAAACCTCTGTTCTCTGCAACAGTCCTTCTGCACCCCAGTCTTCAACCTCTTCACTCTGTAGCAGTCCTTGTGTACCGGAGTCTCCAAACTCTGCTCTCTTTATCTTTTCTTCTGCACCCAAGTCTCCGACATCTGCTTTCTCTATAAGTCCTTCTAAACCAACTCTCCAACCTCTGCTCTCTTTAACAGTCTCTCTGCACCTCAGTCTCTAATTTCTGCTTTCTGTAACAGTGCTCCTGCACCCCAGTCTCCAACCTCTGCTCTCTGCAACATTCATTTTGCACTCCAGTCTCCTACCTGTGCTCTCTGTAAAAGTTCTTCTGCACATCAGTCTCCAACCTCTTCTATCAGCAAATGTCCTTATGCACCCCAGTCTCCAACTTTTGTTCTCTGCAACAGTCCTTCTGTAGCGCAGTCTCCAATCTCTGCTCTCTTTCAGAGGCCTTCTGCATTCCAGTCTCCTACCTCTTCTCTCTGTAACAGACCTTCTGCACACAAGTCTCCAAACTCTGCTCTCTTTAATAGTCCTTCTGCACCCCAGTCTCGAACCTTTGCTCTCTGTAACAGTCTTTCTGCACCTCAGTCTCCATACTTCGCTCGCTGTAAGATGCTTCTGCTCACCAGTCTCCCAACTCTGCCCTTTGTATCAGTCCTTCTGAACCCCAGTCTCCAATCTCTGCTCTCTGCAGCAGTCCTCTGCACCTCAATCTCCAAACTCTGCTCTCTGTATGATGCTTCTGCAGCCCAGTCTACAACCTCTGCTCTCTGTAACAGTCCTTCTACACCCTTGTTTCCAAACTCTTCTCACTGTAACGGTCCTTCTGCAACCCAGTCTCCAAACTCTGCTTTCTGTATCAGTCCTTCTGCACCCCAGGCTTCAACCTCTGCTCTCTGTTACAGTCCTTCTGCATCTCAGTCTCCACCATCTGCTCTCTACAACATTCCTTCTCCACCCCAGTCTCCAACCTCTGCTCTTTGCAAAAGTCCTTCTGCACCCCAAACTCCAACCTCTGCTCTCTGTAAAGGTCCTTCTACACCCCAGTCTCCAAACTCTGCTTTCTGTATCAGTTTTTCTGCACCCCAGTTTCCGATTTCTGCTCTCTGTAACAGTCCTTCTGCACCCAAGTCTCCAAAGTCTGCTCTCAGTAATAGTCCTTCTGCACCACAGTCTCCAACCTCTGGTCTCTGCAAAAGTCCTTCGGCACCCAAGTCTCCAACATCTGCTCTCTGGAACAGTCCTTCTACACCCCAATCTACTACTTCTGCTCTCTGCAACAGTCTTTCTACCACCCAATCTCGATACTCTGCTCGCACCAACGATTCTTCTGCACCCCAGTCTCCAACCTCTGCTCTCGTTAAAAGTCCTTCTGTACCGCAGTCTCCGACCTTTGTTCTCTGTAAGGGTCCTTATGCACCCCAGTATCCAACCTCTTCTCTCTGCAACGATTCCTCTCAACACTAGTCGCCAACCTCTGCTCTCTGCAACAGTCCTTCTGCACCCCAGTCTCCAACCTCTGCTCTCTGTAACAGACCTTCTGTACTGCAGTCCAAACTCTGCTCTCTGATAAATTCTTACTTCACCCCAAACTCCAATTTTTGCTTTCTTTATCAGTCCTTTTGCACTCCAGTATCCAAACTCTGCTCTCTGTAAGAGTCGTACTGAACCTCAGTCTCCAACCTCTGCTCTCTGTAAGATTCTTCTGCACCCCAGTTTCCAAACTCTGCTCTCTGTAAAATTACTTCTGCACCCTAGTTTCAAACCTCTGCTTTCTGCAACGGTCCAGCTGCACCCCAGTCTTCAACCTCTGTCCTCTGCAACAGTCCTTCTGCTCTCCAATATTCAAAATCTGGTCTCTGGAACAGTCCTTCTGTACCGAAGTCTCATAACTCTGCTCTCCGTAAAGGTCCTTTTGCACCCCAGTTTCCAAACTCTGCTTTCTTTATCAGTCCTTCTTCAAAACAGTCTCCAACCTCTGCTCTCTGTAACAGTCCTTCTGCACTCAGTCTCCAACCTCTGCTCTTTTCAAAAGTCCTTTGCACCCCATTCTCCAACCTCTGCTCTTTAAATAAGTCCTTCTGAACAAGAGTCTCAAACATCTACTCTCTGCAGCAGCCCTTCATTAATCTATTCTCCAAACTCTGCTCTCTGCAACAATCCTTCTGCACCTCAGTCTCCAACCTCTGCTCTCTGTAACAGTCCTTTTACATCTCAGTCTGATACCTTTGCTCTCTGCATGATCCTTCTGATCCCATTCTTCAACCACTTCTCTCTGTAACCGTCCTTTTGCACCTCAGTCTCCAAACTCTGCTCTATGGAAGACCTTTCTGCCACCCAGTCTCCTAACTCTGCTCTCTATAACAGTCCTTCTGCACCCAATTCTTCAAACTTTGCTCTCTTTAACAGGCCCTCAGCATCCCAGTCTCAAAACTCTTCTCTCTGCAACGATCATTCTACACCCTTGTCTCCAACCTCTGCTCACTGCAACAGTCCTTCTGCACCCTAGTCTCCAAACTCTACTCTTTGTAAGATCTTTCTGTACCCCAGTTTCCAACCTCTACTATATGTAACAGTAATTCTGAACACCAGTATCCAAAATCTGCTCTTTGTAACAGTCCTTCTGCACACCAGTCTGCAACCTCTGTTTTCTGAAACAGTCCTTCTGCAACGCAGTCTGGAAACTCTGCTCTCTGTAACAATCCTGCTGTACCGCAGTCTCCAAACTCTGCTCTCTGTATCAGTCCTTCTTTACCCGAGTCTCCAACCTCTGCTCTCTATAACAGTCCTTCTACACCTCATCTCCAACCTCTGCTCTCTGCAAAGGTCCTTCTGCACCCCAGTCTCCAAAATCTGCTCTCTGTAACAATCCTTCTGCACCACAGTCTCCATACTCTGCTCACTGTAATAGTCTTTCTGCACCTTAGTCTGCAACCTCTGCTCTCTGCAATAGTCCTCCTGCACCCCAGTCTCCAACCTCTGCTCTCTGCAACAGTCCTCCTGCACCCCAGTCTCCAACCTCTGCTCTCTGCAATAGTAATTCTGCACCCCAGTCTCCAACATCTGTTCTCTAAAACAGTCCTCCTCCACCCCAGTCTCCAACCTCTGATCTTTTCAACAGTCCTTCTGCACCCCAGTCTCTAACCTCTGATTCCTGTATCAGTCCTTCTACAACCATGTCTCCAAATTCTGCTCTGTGTAAAAGTCCTTCTGCACCCCAGTCTCCAACCTCTGCTCTCTGCAATAGTCCTTCTGCAACCCAGTCTCCAAACACTGCACTCTGCAACATTCCTTCTCCACCCCAGTCTCCAAACTCTGCTCTCTGTAACGTCCTTCTGCACATCAGTCTCCAAACTCTGCTCTCTGTAAGCGTCCTTCTACACCCCATTCTCCAATCTCTACTTTCTGTATCAGCCCTTCTGCAGCACAGTCTCCAAACTCTGCTCTCTGTATCAGTGCTTCTGCACCTCACTCTGCCACCTCTGCTCTCTGCAAGAGTCCTTTTTCACCCCAGTCTTAAACCTCTGCTCGCTGCAACAGTCCTTGTGCACCCCAGTCTCCAAAATCTGCTCTCTGCAACAGTCTTTTACCACCCCAGTCTCCAATCACTTATCTCTGTAACCGTCCTTCTGTACTGCAGTCTCCAACCTGTGCTCTCTGTAACGGTTCTTGTGCACCCCATTTTCCAACCTCTGCTTACTGTATCAGTCCTTCTGCACCACAGTCTCCAAACTCTGCTCTCTGTAACAGTCTTTCTGCACCTCACTCTGCTACCTCTGCTCTCTGCAACAGTCCGTCTGCACCCCAGTCTCCAAAATCTGCTCTCTGTAACAATCCTTTTGCACCACAGTCTCCGTACTCTGCTCACTGTAACAGTCCTTCTGCACCTTAGTCAGCAACCTCTGCTCTCTGCAATAGTCCTCCTGCACCCCAGTCTCCAACCTCTGCTCTCTGCAATAGTAATTCTGCACCTCAGTGGACAACATCTGCTCTCTAAAACAGTCCTCCTCAACCCCAGTCTCCAACCTTTGCTTTTTTCAACAGTCCTTCTGCACCCCAGTCTTCAACCCCTGGTTTCTGTATCAGTCCTTCTGCACCCAAGTTTCCAAACTCTACTCTGTGTAACAGCCCTTCTGCACCCCAGTCTCCAACCTCTGCTTTCTGCAACAGTCTTTCTGAAACCCAGTCTCCAAACACTGCACTCTGCAACATTCCTTCTCCACCCCAGTCTCCAACCTCTGCTCTCTGTAATGTCCTTCTGCACATCAGTCTCCAAACTCTGCTCTCTGTAAGCGTCCTTCTGCACCCCATTCTCCAATCTCTACTTTCTGTATCAGTCCTTCTGCACCACAGTCTCCAAACTCTGCTCTCTGTATCAGTGCTTCTGCACCTCACTCTGCCACCTCTGCTCTCTGCAAGAGTCCTTTTTCACCCCAGTCTTAAAACTCTGCTCGCTGCAACAGTTCTTCTGCACCCCAGTCTCCAAAATCTGCTCTCTGCAACAGTCCTTTACCACCCAGTCTCCAATCATTTATCTCTGTAACCGTCCTTCTGTACTGCAGTCTCCAACCTGTGCTCTCTGTAACGGTTCTTGTGCACCCCATTCTCCAACCTCTGCTTACTGTATCAGTCCTTCTGCACCACAGTCTAAAACTCTGCTCTCTGTAACAGTCTTTCTGCACCTCACTCTGCTACCTCTGCTCTCTGCAACAGTCCGTCTGCACCCCAGTCTCCAAAATCTGCTCTCTACAACAGTCTTTTTCCACCCCAGTCTCCAAACTCTGCTCTCTGTAACCGTCCTTCTGTACTTCAGTCTCTAACCTCTGCTCTCTGTAACGGTTTTCTGCACCCCAGTCTCCAAACTCTGCTTTCTGTATCAGTTCTTCTGCACCCCTGTCTCTAAACTCGCTCTCTTTAACAGTCCTTCTGCACCTCAGACTCCAACCTCTGCACTCTGCAACAGTCCTACTGCGCCCCAATCTCCAACCTCTGCTCTCTGCAACAGTCCTTCGGCACCTCAATGTCTAAACTCTGCTCTCTGTATAATCCTTCTGAAACCCAGTCTCCAACCTGTGCTATTTGCAATGGTGCATCTGCACCCCACTCTCTAAACTCTGTTCCCTACAACAGTTATTCTGCATCCCAGTCTCCAAACTCTGCTCCCTGTAACAGTCCTCCTGTACCGCAGTATCAAACCTATGTTCTCTGTAATGGTCCCTCTGCACCCTAATCTCTAAAATCTGCTATCTGGAAGAGTCCTTCTGCACCCCAGTCTCCAAACTCTGCTCTCTGAAACATTTCTTCTTCACCCCAGTTTCAAAACTGTGCTCATTTTAACTGTCCTTCTGCACCCCACTCTCCAACCTCTGCTCTGTGTAACACTTCTTCTGTACTGCAGTCTCCAACCTCTGCTCTCTGTAACTGTCCTCTTAGACCCCAGACTCTAACCTCTGCTTTCTGTATCAGGCCTTCTGCACTCAAGTTTCCAACTTCTGCTCTCTGTAACAGTTTTTAAGAACCTCAGTCTTCAAATTCTGCTCTCTGCAAAAGTCCTTCTGCACCCCAATCTACAATCTCTGCTCTCTCCACACTTTTTCTACACCCAAGTCTCCAACCTCTGCTCTTCAACAGTCCTTCTGTACCTCTGTCTCCAAACTCTTCTCTCTGCATTGGTCTTTATGCACCTAAGTCTTCAACCTCTACTCTCTGTAACAGTCTTTCTGCACCTCAGACTCCAACCTCTGCTGTCTGTAAGATTCTTCTGCAACCCAATCCCCAAACTCTACTCTCTGTAACAGTCCTACTGCACCCTTCTCCAAATTCTGCAATCTGTAAACGGCGTTCTGCACCCCAGTGTACAATCTCTACTCTCTGGAACGATCATACTGCACCCAAGTCTCCAAATTTTCTCTCTGCAACAGTCTTTCTGCACCCCAGTCTCTAACATCAGCTGTCTGCAATAGTACTTCTTCACCTCAGTCTGAATACTTTGCTCTCTGCAACGATCCTTCTGCACCCCAGTCTCCAAACTCTGTTCTATGTAACACTTATTCTGCAGGTCAGTCTCAAACCTCTTCTCTCTGTAAGATCCTTCTACTACCCAGTCTCCAAACTCTGCTCACTGTAACAGTCCTTGTGCACCCCAGTCTCCAACCTTTTCTTCTTTTAACAGGCCTTCTACACCCAAATCTCTATCTTCTGCAATGTGCAACGGTCCTTCTGCACCCCATTGTCCAAACACTGTTCTCCAAAACAGTTCTTCTGTACCACAGTCTTCAACCTCTGTTCTCTGTAAGGGTCTTTCTTCACCCCAGTCTCCAACCTCTCTTTTCTGTATCAGTCCTTCTGCACTACAGTCTCCGAATTCTGCTCTCAGTTACAGTCCTTCTGCACCTCACTCTGCAAACTCTTCTCTCTGCAACAGCTCTTCTGCACCCCAGTCTTCAACCTTGCTCTCTTCGACACTCCTTCTGCAACCCAGTCTCCAAAATTTGCTCTCTGCAACAGACCTTCTGTACTGCAGTCTCAAAACTCTGCTCTCTGTAATGGTCCTTCTGCAACACATTCTCCAAACTCTGCTTTCTGTACCAGATTTTCTAAACCCCAGTCTCCAAGCCCGGCTATTTGTAACTTTCCTTCTGCACCTCAGACTCCAAACTCTGCTCTCTGTAAGATCCTTTTTAAACCCAGTCTCCAAACTCTGCTTTCTGAAATGGTCCTTCTGCACCCTAGTCTCCAACCTCTGTTCTGTACAACAGTTATTCTGCACCCCAGTCTCCAACCTCTACTCTCTGTAACGGTCTTTCTGCACCACAGTTTCCAACCTGTGCTTTCTGTATCAGTCCTTCTGCACTCAAGGCTCTAACCTCTGCTCTCTGTAACAGTCCTTCTGCACCTCAGTCTCCAAATTCTTCTCTCTGCAAAAGTCTTTCTCCACCCCAGTCTCCAACATCTGCTCTCTGCAACAGAATCTGCACCCCAATCTCGAACCTCTCCTCCTTGCAACAGTTCTTCTGCACCCCAGTTTCCAACCTCCTCTCTACAACAGTCCTTCTGCACCCAAGTCTCCAACATCTGATCTCTCCAACAGTCCTTCTCCACCCAAGTCTCCAAACTCTACTCTCTGTAACAGTCCTTCTGTACTGCATTTTCCAAACTCTTCTCACTGTAACGGTCCTTCTGCAACCCAGTCTCCAAACTCTGCTTTCTGTATCAGTCCTTCTGCACCCCAGGCTTCAACCTCTGCTCTCTGTAACAGTCCTTCTGCATCTCAGTCTCCACCATCTGCTCTCTACAACGTTCCTTCTCCACCACAGTCTCCAACCTCTGCTCTTTGCAAAAGTCCTTCTGCACCCCAGACTCCAACCTCTGCTCTCTGTAAAAGTTCTTCTACACCCCAGTCTCCACACTCTGCTTTCTGTATCAGTTTTTCTGCACCCCAGTTTCCAATTTCTACTCTCTGTAACAGTCCTTCTGCACCCAAGTCTCCAAAGTCTGCTCTCAGTAATAGTCTTTCTGCACCACAGTCTTTAACCTCTGGTCTCTGCAAAAGTCCTTCTGCACCCATGTCTCCAACATCTGCTCTCTGGAACAGTCCTTCTACACCCCAGTCTACTACTTCTGCTCTCTGCAACAGTCCGTCTACCCCCCAGTCTCGATACTCTGCTCACCCCAATGATTCTTCTGCACCCCAGTCTCCAACATCTGTTCTCTTCAACAGTTCTTCTGCACCCCAGTCTCCAACCTCTTCTCTCTTTATAAGTCCTTCTGTACCACAGTCTCCGATCTTTGTTCTCTGTAAGGGTCCTTATGCACCCCAATATCCAACCTCTTCTCTCTGCAACGATTCCTCTCAACACTAGTCGCCAACCTCTGCTCTCTGCAACAGTCGTTCTGCACCCCAGTCTCCAACCTCTGCTCTCTGTAACAGACCTTCTGTACTGCAGTCCAATCTCTGCTCTCTGATACCTTCTTTCTTCACCCCAAACTCCAATCTTTGCTTTCTTTATCATTCCTTTTGCACTCCAGTATCCAAACTCTGCTCTCTGTAAGAGTCTTACTGAATCTCAGTCTCCAACCTCTGCTCTCTTTAAGATCCTCTGCTCCCCAGTTTCCAAACTCTGCTCTCCGTAAAATTACTTCTGCACCCTAGTTTCAAACCTCTGCTTTCTGCAACGGTCCAGCTGCAACCCAGTCTTCAAGCTCTGTCCTCTGCAACAGTCCTTCTGCTCTCCAATATCCAAATTCTGGTCTCTGGAACAGTCCTTCTGTACCGAAGTCTCATAACTCTTCTCTCCGTAAAGGTCCTTTTGCACCCCAGTTTCCAAACTCTGCTTTCTTTATCAGTCCTTCTTCAAAACAGTCTTCAACCTCTGCTCTCTGTAACAGTCCTTTTACATCTCAGTCTGATACCTTTGCTCTCTGCATGATCCTTCTGATCCCATTCTTCAACCACTGCTCTATGTAACCGTCCTTTTGCACCTCATTCTACAAACTCTGCTCTATGGAAGATCTTTCTGCCACCCAGTTTCCTAACTCTGCTCTCTATAACAGTCCTTCTGCACCCAATTCTTCAAACTCTGCTCTCTTTAACAGGCCTTCTGCATCCCAGCCTCAAAACTCTTCTCTCTGCAACGATCATTCTACACCCTTGTCTTCAACCTCTGCTCTCTGAAACAGTCCTTCTGCACCCCAGTCTCCAAACTCTACTCTCTGTAAGATCTTTCTGCACCACAGTTTCCATGCTCTACTCTATGTAACAGTAATTCTGAACACCAGTCTCCAAAATCTGCTCTTTGTAACAGTCCTTCTGCACACCAGTCTGCAACCTTTGTTTTCTGAAACAGTCCTTCTGCAATGCAGTCTGCAAACTCTGCTCTCTGTAACAATCCTGCTGTACCGCAGTCTCCAAACTCTGCTCTCTGTATCAGTCCTTCTTCACCCCAGTGTTTAAACTCTGCTCTCTATAACAGTCCTTCTGTACCTCATCTCCCACCTCTGCTCTCTGCAAAGGTCTTTCTGCACCCCAGTCTCCAAAATCTGCTCTCTGTAACAATCCTTCTACACCACAGTCTCCATACTCTGCTTACTGTAACAGTCCTTCTGCACCTTAGTCTGCAACCTCTACTCTCTGCAATAGTCCTCCTGCACCCCAGTCTCCAACCTCTGCTCTCTGCAATAGTAATTCTGCACCCCAGTCTCCAACATCTGCTCTCTAAACAGTCCTCCTCCACCCCAGTCTCCAACCTCTGCTCTTTTCAACAGTCCTTCTGCACCCCAGTCTTCAAACTCTGCTTTCTATATCAGTCCTTCTGCACCCAAGTTTCCAACCTCTGCTCTGTGTAACAGCCCTTCTGCACCCCAGTTTCCAATCTCTGCTTTCTGCAACAGTCCTTCTGCAACCCAGTCTCCAAACACTGCACTCTGCAACATTCTTTCTCCACCCCAGTCTCCAACCTCTGCTCTCTGTAACGTCCTTCTGCACATCAGTCTCCAAACTCTGCTCTCTGTAAGCGTCCTTCTGCACCCCATTCTCCAATCTCTACTTTCTGTATCAGTCCTTCTGCACCACAGTCTCCAAACTCTGCTCTCTGTATCAGTGCTTCTGCACCTCACTCTGCCACCTCTGCTCTCTGCAAGAGTCCTTTTTACCCCAGTCTTAAACCTCTGCTCGCTGCAACAGTCCTTCTGCACCCCAGTCTCCAAAATCTGCTCTCTGCAACAGTCCTTTACCACCCCAGTCTCCAACCATTTATCTCTGTAACCGTCCTTCTGTACTGCAGTCTCCAACCTGTGCTCTCTGTAACGGTTCTTGTGCACCCCATTCTCCAACCTCTGCTTACTGTATCAGTCCTTCTGCACCACAGTCTCCAAACTCTGCTCTCTGTAACAGTCTTTCTGCACCTCACTCTGCTACCTCTGCTCTCTGCAACAGTCCGTCTGCACCCCAGTCTCCAAAATCTGCTCTCTACAACAGTCTTTTTCCACCCCAGTCTCCAACCTCTGCTCTCTGTAACCGTCCTTCTGTACTTCAGTCTCTAACCTCTGCTCTCTGTAACGGTTTTCTGCACCCCAGTCTCCAAACTCTGCTCTCTGTATCAGTTCTTCTGCACCCCGGTCTCTAAACTCACTCTCTTTAACAGTCCTTCTGCACCTCAGACTCCAACCTCTGCACTCTGCAACAGTCCTACTGCGCCCCAATCTCCAACCTCTGCTCTCTGCAACAGTCCTTCTGCACCTCAATGTCTAAACTCTGCTCTCTGTATAATCCTTCTGAAACCCAGTCTCCAACCTGTGCTATTTGCAATGGTGCATCTGCACCCCACTCTCTAAACTCTGTCCCCTACAACAGTTATTCTGCAACCCAGTCTCCAACCTCTGCTCCCTGTAACAGTCCTCCTGTACCGCAGTATCAAACCTATGTTCTCTGTAATGGTCCCTCTGCACCCCAGTCTCTAAAATCTGCTATCTGGAAGAGTCCTTCTGCACCCCAGTCTCCAAACTCTGCTCTCTGAAACATTTCTTCTTCACCCCAGTTTCAAAACTGTGTTCATTGTAACTGTCCTTCTGCATCACACTCTCCAACCTCTGCTCTGTGTAACACTCCTTCTGTACTGCAGTCTCCAACCTCTGCTCTTTGTAACTATCCTCTTGCTCCCCAGACTCTAACCTCTGCTTTCTGTATCAGGCCTTCTGCACTCAAGTTTCCAACTTCTGCTCTCTGTATCAGTCCTTAAGAACCTCAGTCTTCAAATTCTGCTCTCTGCAAAAGTCCTTCTGCACCCCAATCTACAACCTCTGCTCTCTGCCACACTTTTTCTACACCCAAGTCTCCAACCTCTGCTCTTCAACAGTCCTTCTGTACCTCTGTCTCCAAACTCTTCTCTCTGCATTGGTCTTTCTGCACTTCAGTCTTCAACCTCTACTCTCTGTAACAGTCTTTCTGCACCTCAGACTCCAACCTCTGCTGTCTGTAAGATTCTTCTGCAACCCAATCCCCAAACTCTACTCTCTGTAACAGTCTTACTGCACCCTTCTCCAAATTCTGCAATCTGTAAACGGCGTTCTGCACCCCAGTGTACAATCTCTGCTCTCTGGAACGATCATACTGCACCCAAGTCTCCAACCTCTTCTCTCTGCAACAGTCTTTCTGCACCCCAGTCTCTAACATCAGCTGTCTGCAATAGTCCTTCTGCACCTCAGTCTGAATACTTTGCTCTCTGCAACGATACTTCTGCACCCCAGTCTCCAAACTCTGTTCTATGTAACACTTTTTCTGCACGTCAGTCTCAAACCTCTTCTCTCTGTAAGATCCTTCTACTACCCAGTCTCCAAACTCTGCTCACTGTAACAGTCCTTGTGCACCCCAGTCTCCAAACTTTTCTCTCTTTAACAAGCCTTCTACACCCAAATCTCTATCTTCTGCAATGTGCAACGGTCCTTCTGCACCCCATTGTCCAAACTCTATTCTCCAAAACAGTTCTTCTGTACCACAGTCTTCAACCTCTGTTCTCTGTAAGGGTCCTTCTTCACCCCAGTCTCCAACCTCTCTTTTCTGTATCAGTCCTTCTGCACTACAGTCTCCGAATTCTGCTCTCAGTTACAGTCTTCAACCTTGCTCTCTGTAACTTTCTTTCTGCACCTCAGACTCCAATCTCTGCTCTCTGCAACAGTCTTTCTGGGCCCCAATCTCCAAGCTCTGCTCTCTGCAACAGTCTTTCTGCTCCTCAGTGTCAAACCTCTGCTCTCTGTAAGATCCTTCTGGAACCCAGTCTCCAACCTCTGCTTTCTACAATGGTCTTTCTTCACCCGAGTCTCCAACCTCTGTTCTCTACAACACATACTCTGCACCCCATTCTCCAACCTTTTCTCTCTGTAACAGTATTTCTACACCCCAGTCTCCAAACTCTGCTCTCTGTAACAGTCCTTCTGTACTGTAGTCTAAAATCTCTGCTGTCTGTAATTGTCCTTCTGCACCCCAGTCTCCAAACTCTGCTTTATGTATCAGTCCTTCTGCACATCAGACTCCAACCTCTGCTCTCAGAAAGAGTTATGCTGCACCCCAATCTCCAACCTCTGCTCTCTGCAACAGTCCTACTGCACCCAAGTCTCCAACCTCTACTCTCTGTATCAATCCTTCTGCACCTCAGTCTCCAAGTCTTCTCTCTGCAATGGTCCATCTGCACCCCAGTCACCAACCTCTGTTTTCTACAACACGTCTTCTGCACCCAAATCTCCAACCTCTGCTCTCTTTAACAGTCCTTCTGTTCCGCAGTCTCCAACCTCTGTTTTCTTTAATGGTCTTTCTGCACCCTAGTTTCAAACCTCTGCTTTCTGTATCAGTCCTTCTTCACCACAGTCTTCAAACTCTGCTGCTGTAACAGTCCTTCTGCACATCAGTCTGCAATCTCTGTTCTCTGCAATAGTCCTTCTGCACCCCAGTCTCCAACCTCTGCTTTCTGTATCAATCCTTCTGCACCTCAGTCTCCAAGTCTTCTCTCTGCAACGGTCCATCTGCACCCCAGTCACCAACCTATGTTTTCTACAACACTTCTTCTGCACCCAAATCTCCAACCTCTGCTCTCTTTAACAGTCCTTCTGTTCCGCAGTCTCCAACCTCTGTTTTCTTTAATGGTCCTTCTGCACCCTAGTTTCAAACCTCTGCTTTCTGTATCAGTCCTTCTTCACCACAGTCTTCAAACTCTGCTGCTGTAACAGTCCTTCTGCACATAAGTCTGCAACCTCTGTTCTCTGCAATAGTCCTTCTGCACCCCAGTCTCCAACCTCTGCTTTCTGTATCAGTCCTTCTGCACCTCAGTCTCCAAACTCTGTTCTCTGTAAGAGTCCTTCTCCACTTCACTCTCCAACCTCTGTTCTCCGCAACAGTCCTGTGGCACCCCAATCTCCAAATGCTACTCTCTGCAACAGTCTTTCTTTACCCCAGGATCCAACCTCTACTCACTGAAACAGTTATTCTGCACCCCAATCTCCAACCTCTACTCTCTGCAATAGTCCTTCTGCACGCAAGTCTCCAACCGCTACTCTATGAAACAGTCTTTCTGCACCCCAGTCTCCAACATCTGCTCTCTACACTAGTCCTTCTGCACCCCAGTTTCCAATCTCTGATTTCTGTAACAGTACTTCTACACTCAAGTCTCTAACCACTGCTCTCTGTAACAGTCCTTCTGCACCTCAGACTCCAAATTTTGGTCTCAGCAACAGTCCTTCTCCACCTCAATCTTCAACCCCTACTCTCTGCTACAGTCTTTCTGCACCCCAGTCTCCAGCCTCCTCTCTGCAACAGTCCTTCTGCACCCCAGTCTCCAACATCTGATCTCTGCAACAGTCCTTCTCCAACCCAGTCTCCAACTTCTGCTCTCTGTAACACTCCTTCTGTACTGCAGTTTCCAAACTCTTGTCTATGTAACTGTCCTTCTGCACACCAGTTCCAACCACTGCTTTCTCTATTAGTCCTTCTGAACTCAAGTCTCCAACCTCTGCTCTCTGCAACAGTCCATTTGTACCCCAATCTCCAACCTTTGCTCTCTGCAACAGTCCTTCTACACCCAAGTATCCAACCTCTGCACTCTGCAACAGTCCTTCTTCACCTCAGTTTCCAACCTCTGCTCTCTGCAATTGTCTTTCTACACCTTAGTCTTCAACATCTACTCTCTGTAACAGTCCTTCTGCACCTATGTCTCCAACCTCTGCTCTCTGTATGATCCATCTGAAAATCAGTCTCCAAACTCTGCTTTCTATAACAGTCCTTCTTCACCCCAGTCTCCAAACTCTGCTCTCTGTAATAGTCCTTCTGTTCCACAGTCTCCAAACTCTGTTTTTTTTAATGGTCTTTCTGCACCCCAGTTTCCAACTTCTGCTTTCTGTATAAGTCCTTCTGCACCGCAGTCTCCAAACTCTGCTGCTGTAACAGTCCTTCTGCACCTCAGTCTGCAACCTCTGCTCTCTGCAATAGTCTTACTGCAGCCCAGTCTCCAACCTATGCTCTCTGCAACAGGTCTTCTGAACCCAAGTCTCCAAACTCCTCTCTGCAACAGTCCTTCTGAACCCCAATCTCCAACCTATGCTCTCTGCAAAAGTCCTTCTACACCCAAGTCTCCAGCCTCTTCACTCCGCTACAGTCCTTCTGCACCTCAGTTTCCAACCTCTGGTCGCTGCAATTTTCTTTCTACACCTCAGTCTTCAACATGTACTCTCTGTAACAGTCCTTTTGCACCTCAGTCTCCAACCTGTGCTCTTTGTATGATCCTTTTGGAAATCAGTCTCCAAACTCTGCTTTCTGTAACAGTCATTTTGCACCCCAGTCTCCAACCTCTGCTCTCTGTAATAGTCCTTCTCTTCCACATTCTCCAACCTCTGTTTTCTTTAATGGTCTTTCTGCACCCCAGTTTCCAACCTCTGCTTTTTGTATCAGTCCTACTGCACCGCAGTCTCCAAACTCTGCTGCTGTAACAGTCCTTCTGCACCTCAGTCTGCAACCTCTGCTCTCTGCAATAGTCTTACTGCAGCCCAGTCTCCAAACTATGCTCTCTGCAACAGGTCTTCTGAACCCAAGTCTCCAAACTCCTCTCTGCAACAGTCCTTCTGCACCCCAATCTCCAACCTATGCTCTCTGCAAAAGTCCTTCTACACCCAAGTCTCCAACCTCTTCACTCCGCAACAGTCCTTCTTCACCTCAGTTTCCAACCTCTGGTCGCTGCAATTTTCTTTCTACACCTCAGTCTTCAACATCTACTCTCTGTAACAGTCATTTTGCACCTCAGTCTCCAACCTGTGCTCTTTGTATGATCCTTTTGGAAATCAGTCTCCAAACTCTGCTTTCTGTAACAGTCATTTTGCACCCCAGTCTCCAACCTCTGCTCTCTGTAATAGTCCTTCTCTTCCACATTCTCCAACCTCTGTTTTCTTTAATGGTCTTTCTGCACCCCACTTTCCAACCTCTGCTTTCTGTATCAGTCCTACTGCACCACAGTCTCCAAACTCTGCTGCTGTAACAGTCCTTCTGCACCTCAGTCTGCAACCTCTGCTCTCTGCAATAGTCCTACTGCACTCCAGTCTCCAACCTACGCTTTCTGAAACAGTCCTTCTGCACCCCAGTCTCCAAACTCCTCTCTGCAACAGTCCTTCTGCACCCCAGTCTCCAACATCTGATCTCTGCAACGGTTTTTCTCAACCCCAGTCTTCAACCTCTGCTCTCCTTAAAAGTCTTTCTGTACTGCAGTTTCCAAACTCTTCTCTCTGTAACTGTCCCTCTGCACACCAGTCTCCATCCCCTGCTTACTTTATCAGTCCTTCTGCACTCAAGTCCCCAACCTCTGCTCTCTGTACAGTCCTTCTGCACCTCAGTCTCCAAATTCTGCTGTCTGCAACAGTCTTTCTGCACCCCAAACTTTAACGTATGCTCTCTGCAAAAGTTCTGCTACTCCCAAGTTTCAAACCTCTGCACTCCACAACAGTTTTTCTGCACCTTAGTCTCCAACCTCTGCTTTCTGCAATGGTCTTTCTACACCTCAGTCTTCAACATCTACTCTCGGAAACAGTCCTTCTGCACCTCAGTCTCCAACCTCTGCTCTCTGTAACAGTCCTTATGTTCCGCAGTCTCCAACCTCTGTTTTCTGTAATGGTCCTTCTGCACTTCAGTTTTCAACCTCTGCTTTATGTATCAGTCCTTCTGCACCACAGTCTTCAAACTCTTCTGCTGTAACACTCCTTCTGCACCTCAGTCTGCAACCTGTGCTCTCTGGAATAGTTGTACTGCACCCCAGTCTCCAAACTCTGCTCTCTGCAACACTCCATCTGCACCCCAGTCTCCAACATCTGCTCTCTACAACTGTCCTTCTCCACCCTAGTCTACAAACTCTGCTCTTTGCAACAGTCATTCTGCACCCCAGTCTCCCACCTCTTCTTTCTGTATCAGTCCTTCTGCACCCCAGTCTCCAACCTCTGCTCTCTGTAACAGTCCTTCTCCACTTCAGTCTCCAACCTCTGCTCTCTGCAACAGTCCTGTGCATCCCCAATCTCCAAATGCTACTCACTTCAACAGTGTTTCTCCACCCAGTCTTCAACCTCTGCTCTCTGCAACAGTTCTCCTACAACCCAATCTCCAACCTCTACTTTTGTAATAGTCCTTTTGCACCCAAGTCTCCAACAACTACTCTATGCAACAGTCCTTCTGCACCCCAGTCTCCAATCTCTTCTTTTTGTATCAGTACTTCTACACTCAAGTCTCTTACCACTGCTTCCTGTAACATTCATTCTGCACCTCAGTCTCCAAATTCTGCTCTCACCAACAGTCTTTCTCAACCCCAATGTCCAACGTCTGCTCTCCGCAACAGTTTTTCTACACCCCAGTCTCAAACCCCTACCCTCCGCAACAGTCCTTCTGCACACCAGTCTCCAACCTCCTCTCTGCAACAGTGCTTCTGCAACCCAGTCTCCAACATCTAATTTCTGAAACAGTCCTTCTCCACCCTAGTCTCCAACCTTTGCTCTCTGTAACAGTCCTTCTGTACTGCAGTTTCAAAACTCTTCTCTCTGTATCTGTCCTTCTGCACAGAAGTCTTCAACCCCTGCTTTCTATATCAGTCCTTCTGCACTCAAGTCTCAAACCTCTGCTCTCTGTACAGTTTTTCTGCACCTCAGTCTCTAAATTCTGCTCTCTGCAACAGTCCTTCAGCACCCCAATCTCCAAACTCTGCTCTCTGCAACAGTCCTTCTACACCAAAGTCTCCTACCTCTGCACTTCTCAACAGTCCTTCTGCACCTCAGTCTCCAACCTCTGCTCTCTACAATGGTCTTTCTACATTTCAGTCTTTAACATCTACTCTCTGTAACAGTCCTTCTTCACCTCAGTCTCCAATTTCTGCTCTCTGTATGATCCTTCTGAAAAGAAGTCTCCAAACTCTTCTTTCTGTAACAGTCCTTCTGCACCCCAGTCTCCAAAATATGCTCTCTGTAACAGGCCTTCTGCACACCTGTCTCTATCTTCTGCTCTCGGTAACAGTCCTTCTGCACCTCAGTCTCAAAACACTGCTCTCTGTAAAATTTTTCTGCACCTCAGTCCCCAAACTCTGCTCTCAGTATCTGTCCTGCACCCCAGTCTCCAAACACTGCTCTCTGTAACAGTTTTTCTGCACCTTAATCTTAAACCTCTCCTCTCTAGAACTCCTATACCCCAGTCTATATAATCTACTCTCTGCAATGATCCTTCTGAACCCCAGTCTCCGAACTCTGCTCTCTGCAACAATCCTGTGGCACCCCAATCTCCAAATGTTACTCTCTGCAACACTCTTTCTCCATCCAGTCTCCAAACTCTGCTCTCTGCAACAGTACTCCTGCAACCCAATCTCCAACCTCTACTCTCAGCTATAGTCCTTCTGCATCCAAGTCTCCAACCTCTACTTAATGCAACAGTCCTTCTTCACCCCAGTTTCCAACATCTGCTCTCTACAACAGTCTTTTTTCACTGCAATCTCCAACCTCTGCTCTCTGTAACAGTCCTTCTGTATTGCAGTCTTCAACCTCTTCTCTCTGTAACGGTATTTCTGCACCCCAGTCTCCAAACTCTGCATTCTGTATCAGTCCTTTTGCACTCCGGTCTCTAACCTCTGGTCACTGTAACAGTCCTTCTGATCCTCAGACTCAAAACTCTGCTCTCTGCAACAGTACTTCTGTGCCCAAATCTCAAACCTCTTCTCTCTGCAACACTCCTTCTGCACCTCAGTGTCCTAATTCTGCTCTCTGTAAGATCCTTCTGAAACCCAGTCTCCAACCTCTGCTTTCTGCAATGATCTCTCTGCACCCCCGTCTTCAACCTCTGTTCTCTACAACACTTATTCTGCACCCCAGTCTCCATCCTGTGCTCTTTTTTACAGTTCTTCTGCACCACAGTCTACAACCTCTGCTCTCTGCAATACTCCGTCTGCACCCCAGTCTCCAATCTCTGCTCTCTGCAATAGTCCTTCTACACCTCAGTCTCCAACATCTTCTCTCTACAACAGTCCTTCTCCACCCAAGTCTCAAACCTCTGCTCTCTGCAACAGTCCTTCTGCACCCAGGTCACCAAGGTCTGCTTTCTGTATCAGTCCTTCTGATTCCCAGTCTCCAACCTCTGCTCTCTGTAACAGTCCTTCTGCACCTCATTCTCAAACCTCTACTCTCTACAGCAGTCCTTCTCCACCCCAGTCTCCAACCTCTGCTGTCGGCAACAATCCTTTTGTACGCCAATCTCCAACCTCTACTCTCTGCAACAGTCGTTCTACACACCAGTCTCCAAACTCTGATTTCTTTAACACGCCTTCTGAACCTCAGTCTGAAAACTCTGCTCTCTGCAAGTCAGTCTCCAAACTCTGCTCTCTGTAACAGTCCTTCTGTACCTCAGTCTTCAACCTCTGCTCTCTGTAAGATCCTTTTGCAACCCAGTCTTTAAACTTTGTTCTTTGTAACTGTTCTTCCACACCCCAGTCTCCAAGCCCTTCTTTCTGTAACAGGTCTTCTACACCCCAATCTTCAAACTCTGCTTTCTGTAACAGTCCTTTTGAACCCAGTCTCCATCCTCTTCTCTCTTAAACGATCCTTCTGCACCCTAGTCTACAACCTCTGCTCTCAGCAACAATCCTTCTGCTCCCCAGTCTCCAACCAACGCTGTCTGTCAGATCCTTATGTACACCTGCCTCCTACCACTGCTCTCTTAAACAGTCCTTCTGTACTACAGTCTCCAATGTCTGGTCTGTGTAAGGGTCCTTCTGCACCTCAGTCTCCAACCTGTGCTCTCTGAAAAAGAACTACTGCACCCCAGTCTTCAACCTGTGCTCTTAGTAAAAGTCCTTCTGCACCACAGTCTCCAAACTCTTCTCTCTTCTACGATCCTTCTGCACCCCAGTCTCAAAACTTTGTTCTCTAAAACAGTTATTATTCACTCCAGTCTCCAACCTCTGCTCTCTTTAACAGTGTTTCTGTACTGCAGTCTCCAACCTTTGTTCTTTTTCAGGGTCCTTATTAACCACAGTATCCAACCTCAGCTTTCTGTATCCGTCGTTTTCCACCACAGTCTCCAAACTCTGCCCACTGTAATAGTCCTTCTGCAACTCAGTCTAAAACTTCTGCTCTGTGCAACAGTACTTATACACCCCAGTTTCCATTCTCTGCTCTCTGCAACAGTCATTTTGCACCCCAGAATCCAACATCTGCTCTCTGAAACAGTTCTTCTCCACCCCAGTCTTCAACCTCTGCTCTCTGTAACAGTCCTTCTGTACTGCAGTCTCCAACCTCTGCTCTCTGTAAGGGTCCTTCTGCACCCCAGTTTCCAAACTCTGCTTTCTGTATCAGTTCTTGTGCACCCCAGTCTCCAACCTCTTCTCTCTGTAACATATTTCTGCAACCTAGTCTCCAAACTCTGCTCTCTGTAACAGTCGTTCTGCACCCAAGTCTCCAAACTCTGCTCTCTGTAACAGGCCTTCTGCAGCACAGTCTCCAACCTCTGCTTTCTGTATCAGTCCTTCTGCACCCAAGTCTCCAACCTGGGCTCTCTGCAACGATCCTTCTGCACCTAAGTCTTCAACTTCTCCTCGTTGCAACAGTCCTTGTGCACCCCAGTCTCCAACATCTGCTCTTTGCAACAGTTCTTCTGAACCTCAGTCTGAAAACTCTGCTCTCTACAACAATGCTTCTTCACCCCAGTCTTCAACTTCTGCTCTCTGTAACAGTCTTTATGTATCTCAGTCTCCAACCTCTGCTTTCTGTAAATCCTTTCTGAAACCAAGTCTGCAAACTGTGCTCTCTGTAACAGTCCTTCTGTACCCCAGTCTCCAACTTCTGCTCACTGTAACAGGCCTTCTGCACTCAAGTCTCCAACCTCTGCTCTCTTTAAGAGGCCTTCTGCACCCCAGCCTCAAACCTCTACTCTCTGCAATGAGCCTTCTGCACCCCAGTCTCTAACCTCTGCTCTCTGCAACATTCTTTCTGCACCTCAGTCTCCAACCTCGCTCTCTGCAATGGTCCTTGTACACCCCAGTCTCCAACCTCTGCTCTCTGTAACAGTCTTTCTGAACAAGACTCTCCAACATCTGTCTTCTCTATCAGGCCTTCTGCACCCCAGTCTTTAAACTTTGCTCTCTGTAACAGTTTTTCTGCACCTCAATCTCCAACCTCTGCTCTCTGTAACAGTCCTTCTGAACCGGAGTCTCCTACCTCTGCTCTCTCTAACGGTCGTTCTGCAACCCGGTCTCCAACATCTTTTTTCTCTTTCAGTCCTTCTGCACCTCAGTCTCCAACCTCTTCTCTCTGTAACTGTCTTTCTGCACCCCAGTCTCCAGCCTCTGCTCTCTGTAACAGTCCTTCTGAACCGGAGTCTCCTACCTCTGCTCTCTGTAACGGTCGTTCTGCACTTCAGTCTCCATCATCTGCATTCTCTCAGTCCTTCTGTACCCCAGTTTTAAACCTCTGCTCTCTGCAACATTCCTTCTGCACCGCAGTCTCCAACCTTCACACTCTGTAAGATCCTTTTGCACATCAGTTTCCTACCTCTGCTCACTGAAACAGTCCTTCTACAACCCAGTCTCCAAACTATCCTCTCTGTAACAATAATTCTACACCTCAGTCTCTAACCTCTTCTTTCTGAAAAGGTCCTTCTGCACCTCAGTCTCCAACCTCTGTTCTCTTCAACAGTCCTACTTCACCCCAGTCTCAAACCTCTGCACTCTGTAACAGTCATTCTGCACCCCAGTCTCCAACCTCTGCTCTCTGAAACAGTCTTTCTGCACCTCATTCTCAAACCTCTGCTCTTTGTAAGATCCTTCTGCAACCCTGTCTCCAAACTCTGCTCTCTCTAACAGTCCTTCTGCACCCCAGTCTCCAAACTCCGCTCTCGAGAAAAGGCCTTCTTTGCCCCATTCTCTAACCTCTGCTCTCTGTAACATTATTCCAGAACCCCAGTCTCCAACATCTATTCTCTGCAACAGTCCTTCTGAAGCAAAGTCTCCAACATCTGCTCTCTGCAACAGTCCTTCTATAACCCAGTCTTCAACTTCTGCTCTGTGAAACGGTCCTTCTACCCCCCATTCTCCATACTCTGCTCACCCCAACAATCTTTCTGCACCCCAGTCTCTAAACTCTGTTCTCTATAACAGTTCTTCTGCACCCCAGTCTTTAAACTTTGCTCTCTGTAAAAGTCCGTCTGTACCACAGTCTCCATACTTTGTTTTTTGTAAGGGTCCTTATGCACCCCAGTATCCAAACTCTGCTTTCTGTATCCATCGTTTTCCACCCAAGTCCTCACACTCTGCCCGCTGTAACAGTCCTTTTGCAACTAAGTCTGCAACCTCTGCTCTCTGCAACAGTCCTTCTATACCCAAGTCTCCATCCTCTGCTCTCTAGAACAGTCGTTTTGCACCACAGACTCCAACATCTGCTCTCTGAAACAGTTCTTCTCCAGCCCAGTCTTCAACTTCTGCTCGCTATAACAGTTTTTCTGTACTGCAGTCTCCAACCTCTGCTCTCTGTAAGGGTCCTTCTGCACCAGAGTCTTTAACTTCTGTTCTCTGTAACAATCCTTCTGCACCTCAGTTCCCAAACTCTGACCTCTGCAATGGTCCTTCTGCACCCAAGACTCTAACCTCTGCTGTCTGCAACCATCCTTTTGCACCATTGTCTCCAACCTCTGCTCTCTGCAAAAGTCTTTCTGAACCCCAGCCTCCAACATCTGCTCTCTGCAACAGTCCTTCTGCACCTCAGTCTGAAAACTCTGCTCTCTGCAACGATCCTTGTGCACCCCAGTCTCCAAACTCTGCTTTTTGTAACAGACCTTCTGCACCTCAGTCTCCAACTTCTGATCTCTGCAAGAGTTCTTCTGCACCCCAGTCTTTAACATATACTCTCTGAAACAGTCCTTCTACACCCCTGTCCAAATGCAGAAGAATGAGACCTGAACTATTGCTCACCTGCAAAAAATCAACTCAAAATGCATTAAAGACCCAGGCACTAGACCAGAAATTATGCAGTTTCCAGAAAAAAACAAAGTCAATACTCCAATCTACAGGCAGAGGCAATGACTTTCTCAATAGGATGCCAAAGCTCAAGAGATAATACCAAAAGTTAGCTAATAGGATCGCATGAAATTAAGAAGGTTCTGCACAGCAAAAGAGACAATTAAAATATGAAGAGAGAACCTAAGGAAAGGGAAAAAATCTTTATGAGGGGCTCTTCAAAAAGAGGATGAATATTCAGAATATTAATAAAGAACTCAAAAAACTTAACATCAAACCCACAATTATTAAATAACCCAATTATCATATAACCCAATTACCAAATGGGAAACTAAATGAACTAAACAGACAAGACTTAGAAGAAAATATGTGAGTGGCAAACAAATATATAAAAATACTTGCAAGTCAAAAATACCCTAAGATTTCATCTCACTTCAGTGACAAAGGCAACCACCAAGAATACAAACAGAAACCAGTGTGACAAGGAGAAAATTGGAGAGAAAGGAGCACTCTCACCCTGTTGGTGGGCATGTAAATCAGCACAACCACCACGGAAATTGGGATGGAGGCTCCTCAGGAGTAGCCATGGACCACCCTGCGACCAAGCTCTACCTCTGCTTGGTATTTATCACAGCGGATCGAAGTCATCATACTATAATGACATATACATGCCCATGAACCAGCCGAGGTGACATCAGTGGACGAATGGATAAAGAACATCTGGTATATGCACACTGGAATTTCATTCAGCCATAAAGAAGAACGAAATTATGTCAT